>NW_028133630.1:0-28000 GCF_964662115.1 Mustela nivalis
CACATTTCCAGAAAAAAAAAAAAAAAAGCATGAGCAAGCACCTCACATTCGCCCTTTGTTAATATCCCGAAGAGGTCTCCTCACGGTCTATAGATCGGGCCGGCCATAACTACATCCCACAACCTAAGTCGAGTTTGTGTTTTCAGACTTTTGACCAAATAGCCCTGGACCACACACGCTCCACACTTGGGTCCCTGGAGCCACACCTCAGGACTGTGCTTCCCTTTCAAGGGAATTCTTCCCATTCCATTGGCCACAACCTTGCAAAAAAGGAAAAACCTCCAAAGTCACCGAGGCCATCCCAATAGTGTAGGCCGCCCAGGACAAACAGGGGTGATCTCAAACCAGCTGAGCAACTACCTCCACTCAGACAACAGATGTCCCCAGAGAAGAATATTGAACCGGACAGGACCCTAGGCCCTAATCAGATCCATTGCTTTGGTTTCCAGGCATCTCTCCTCAGAGGCCTCGTTTCCAATACCAGCATATGGTGGTTTCCTGAGGCACCAATAAGAACAAATCTCGTCTCCCCATGGAAACTTGCTCATTGGAGCTTTGTCATAACCTCTGGTTAGGAGAATCCATCTGGCCCTGGTGCCACTGCCCCATACAAATGTCTCCATGGACTCAAACCAACATTAAGACCATCCTCAGGAAAGTCCATATCAACACAGCCCCCTCTGTTGCTACCCCAAGCCAGCAGATCAAACGTTGCTTTTTGCTAGGAGACAATTGGAATGTGAGGCTGGCTGCCCAGGCATCCATACTTAGAACCCTGTTCTGGAAAAATACCTTATAAGACGTCCTGGAGCCATCCAACAAATCTTAATTGTCCCACAGAAGGAATCCTTGCGGTTTGGAGCATCTCACAACTCCAATAGTGGGAAAACCCCCATGGCCTCATAATGCCACCCTTCCTGATGGGGCCAACATGGACAGAAACTCAAACCTGAGCCAAAGTCTGAACCTCGACCTGACTTCAGACGCACGAGATCTCAATTCAGCTCTGCAGAGTGTGCCTGCCATGTCCTTGCCCCGAAACCTAAGCCTAGCTTGTGTTCTCAGACTTCCGTCCTCACTCTCCTGGCCCACAAGCCCTCCAGTTTGGGAATTCCGAAGCCAAAATGCAGCACTCTGCCTGCCCACCAGAAGAAAAACTTTGCCCTATGCTGCTAATAAGACACCCCAAATGATTTTCTAATGCATGCCACTCGATTGTAAAGCAATTATACAGTCCACCCTGTATACTAATGCCCTGTCTGGCACAGCCTGAGACAAGACATCCCAAACGACACCCAGACAGCTGGCCCCAAACTGGACACATAGGACCCGTTATGGCTGTAGGTCGTCATCTCTTCCCAACCTCGGTTTTCAGGCTTCAGAACCTAGACCTTATCTCCAATCACTGCCCAGGGATGAACGTGATGCAGAAATTAGAATTCCTCCTTCCCCATGGCCAGAAACCTTGTGGTTGACATGTTGTCCAACGTTCAATGTGGGAAAACCTGCATTGTCCGGAAGGCCACGCCAGTGCTTGAGGGCCGCCTAGGGCACAGACATGCATTGTGACCAGCAGCGTGAGTCCCGTATTAAAGGAACGCCTCTCAGTGGCTGGACCAAGATCCTGCATATGGGGCTTGTCATATCCATAGGCCCCCAGGCTTATCCAGAGGGCGAGTATTCCAGTTGTCAGTACCCACTGCTATGCTCTAGAATCCCTCTACTGGGGGGACACATGAAGCAGAAAACAGGACACTTCCCTTCCCACAGAATGACCCCAAACTCTTGGGGGCTTGACAAACTACCAGAGAGGGAGACTTCTACGACCCATGAGGCAACTCCTACATTAAACGGCCATTGTGGACAAAACATCCAGAGACAAAAGCCTGAGCAACTGCCTCCCTCTCACCCTTATTTCATATCCAGAGGAGCTCCCCTCATGGACTGTAGATCAGGCCTGCCGTAACCTCGGCCCCAAACCTGAGCTGAGTTAGGGTTTTTGGATGTCTGTCTGCACAGCCATGGCCCACACAGCTTCCAGGCTGGGTTCTCTGGAGCCACACCACAGAAGTGTGCCTGCTCTCTCCTAAGAAACTGCCCATTCCATTGGCCACAACTCTACAAAATAGTAGAAACATCAAGATCCCCAAGGACATCCCACTACCGCAAGCCGCACTGGACAAATAGGGGCATTATGACACAAGCTGAGCAACTACTACCTCCATGCAGACACACAGACAGATATCCGCAGAGACAGAAGATTGAACCAGACAGGCCCCTAGGCCCTATTATGAACTCTTGATTTGGTGTCCAGGTATCACTCCTCAGAGGCCTGGGTTCGAAGACCAGCATACGGGGCTTTCATGAGGCACCAGACAGAAGACCTCTCATCTCCACATGGGAAGCTTCCTTGTTGGAGTTGTGTCAAGCCCTTCGGGTTGGAGAATCCTGCAGAGTCCCTTAGCTACTGCCACATTCCAAGGTCTCCATGGCCACCAACCCACATTATGACTCATCCTCAGGAGAGTCCATTTAAACTCAGCCTTCTGGGTAGCTCACCCAAGAGCCCGCAGATTGAGCGTGCCTTGTCTCGACCAGGCAATGGGAAGGTGAGTTGGCGTTTCTCGGCATCCATGCTTAGGACCCTGCTCTCGAGTCTTTCTGTATGGGGCATCAAGGGACCATCCAATAGTACTCGACTGTCCTGAAGAAGGAAACTTTGAAGTTTGGAGCAGCTCACAACTCCCAGCGTAGGGAAACCTCCCTGGCCTCATGACGCCCCCACCCCGTTCATGTAAGGGCCGTCATGGACACAAACTGCAGCTTGAGGCAACATCTGATACTCGCCCTGACCTCACCTGCAGGAGATCTCGATTCAGCCTCTGCAGAGTGGGCCTGCCATGCTCTTGGCCCCAAAACTCGTGCTAGCTTGTGTTTTCAGACTTCCTTCCTCACAGTCCTGGCCACACCCCTCCAGTTTGGCAATTCTGGAGACACAATGCAGCACTCTGCCTGCCCTCCAGAAGAAAAATGTTGCCCTATAGGGCTAACCAGAAACGCCAAATGAGTAACAACTTGCATGCCACTCGACCATACCCCAATTATACAGTCTAGCCTGTGCACTATGCCCTGTCTAACACAGCCTGAGGGCAGACCTCCAGTCCAACACCCAGACAGCTGGCCATACACAGAGCATATCACACCCACAATGGCTTTAGGCCATCATCTCTACCCAACCTCAGTTTTCACCTTCAGAACCTAGACCTTAACTCCACTCACTGTTCAGGAGTAAACGTGATGCAAGAATCAGAACTTCTCCTACGCCTTGGCAAGAAACCTAGTGGTTGGCATGTTTTCCAACGTTCTGTGTAGTTAAAACCAGTGTGGCCCATGAGGCCCCGCCCATGTTTATGGGCCACATTGGTCACAAACACACATTGTGTCCCTCAGCCTGATCCCAGGCCTCAGGTAAGATCTCTCAGTGGCTGGATGAAGAGACAGCATATTGGGTTTGCCATGCCCCTAGGCCCCAAATTTTACCCATAGTTCGGGTTCTCCCTTCACTTTTCCCCAAGGCTCTTCTTTGGAATTACTCTTTTGGCGGGACACCTGAGGTAACAAACCTGAAAGGAGTCCTCCCATTCCACAGATTGACGAAAAACAATTGGGATCGGGCCAAATCCACAGAGAGGAAAATTCGTCCATGGCCCATGAGGCCTCCCCAACATTCCACGGCCATCTCTGATACAAAATCCAGAGACAAAAGCCTGAGCAAGCGCCTCAGACTCGCTCTCTCTTCATATACGGAAGAGTTTTTCTCATGGTTTATAGATCGGGCCTGCCATACCTACGTCCCCAAACCTAAGCTGAGTTTGTGTTTTCAGACTTCTGTCCTCAAAGTCCTGGGCCACACACCCTCCAGGCTGGGGCCCCTGGAGTCACACATTAGGACTGTGCCAACCCAATCCATGGGAATTCTGCCGATGCCATTGTCCAAAACAGTAAAATTTGGAGAACCCTACAAATCCCTGAGGCCATCCCAATAGTGCAGGTCGCCCGGGACAAACAAGGGCAGTCTGATACCTGCTGAGCATCTACCTCCACTCATACCATAGATGGATGTCCCCTGAGTAGAAGATTGAACCAGACAGGACCCTAGGCCATAATCGGATACATTGCTTTGGATTACATGCATGTCTCCTCAAAAGCCTGGATTCCAATACCAGCATAGAAGTTTTCCTGAGGCACCCATCAAAACAAATCTCGTCTCCACAAGGAACCTTGTGCATCGAGCTATGTCAAAAGCTTAGGAAAATACTTCAGGGTCCCGGTGCCACCGCCCCTTTTTAAGGCCCTCATGGACACAAACACACATTAGGACCCATCCTCAGGAAAGTCCATTTCAAGTCAGCCACCCCGGTAGCTCCCGCAGAGCCATCAGATCTAAACTGTCTTGTTGCTGGGAGACATTTGGAATGCGAGGCCGGCTTCCCAGGCATCCATCCACGAACAGTGCTCTGGAGTCATTCCATATGGGATGTCCTGAAGCTGCCCAACAGGTCTCAATTGTCCCGCAGAAAAATCCTTGATGGGGGCATCCCACAACTCCCAAAGTGGGAAAAACTCCATGGCCTTGAGATTCCACTCCCTTCATGAAGGGTCCGTCATGCACAGAAACTCCAACCTGAGCCAACGTCTGATCCTCGCCCTGACTTCAGATGCATGAGATATTGGTTCAGATCTACAGTGGTACCTGCCGTGTCCTCGCCCTGAAACCCAAGTCTAGCTTGTGTTCTCAGACTTCCGTCCTCACACTCCTCTACACGAAGCCCTCAAGTTTAGCAATTCCGGACTGACAATGAAGCACTCTGCCTGCCCTCTAGGAAACAAATTTTGCCTAATGAGCTGCCCAGACAACTTATATGAGGATAAATCTACATGGCACTCGACTGTACCCAAATTATATAGTCTAACCTGGGCACTAATGCACTGTCTGACACAACCTGAGCTCGGACCTCCTGACCAACACCCAGACAGCTGACCGCACACTGAGCACATCAGAACCGCCATGGCCTTAGGTCATCATCTCTTCCCTACCTCAGTTTTTAGGCTTCAGTACCTAGACCTCATTTCCAATCACTGCGCAGGGGTGAGTGTGATGCAGAAATCAGAACTCCTCCTTACCCATGGCAAGAACCCTGTGGTTGGCACGTTGTCCAACGTTCAGTGTAGGAGAAACCAGCATTCACCCTGAGGCCCCGCCCATTCTTGAGTGCGAGGAGGGCATACACACGCATTGTGACCCTCAGCATGAGTCCTGTCCTCTAGTAAGTCCTCTCAGTTGCTGGACCATTAGATGTCATAATGGGCTTGACATGTCCCTAGGCCCCAATTTTTAACCAAATTTCTGATGGTCCAGTCGCCCCTCCCCAGGGCTCTACTCTGGAATCCCTCATTTGGTGGGACACCTGAGGATAAAAAAGAAAAACAAGAATAAAAAAAAAAAAAACGGACTTCTTCCAGCCCACAGAATGACCCCAAACTCTTTGGACGGGGCCAAACCACCAGAGAGTGAGACTCATCCATTTCCCATGAAGTCACCCAGAAATTCCACGACCATGAGTGACACGATATCCAGAGACAAAAACTTGAACAGAAGCCTCACACTCGCCCTTCTTTCAAATCCCGAAGAGTTCTCCTCATGGTCTGTAGATCAGTCCTGCCATACCTATGACCCGAAACGTAAGCCGAGTTTGTTTTCAGACAACTGTCCAAACAGCCCTGGCCTACACAACCTACAGGCTCAGGCCCCTGGAGCCAAACCTGAGGACTGGACTTGCCCTCTCCAAGGGAATTGTGTGTGCCCATTCCAATGGCCACAACCGTTCTAATAGGATAAACCTCCAAAGTCCCTGATCCATCTCAATATTGGTGGCTTCCCAGGGAAACAGGGGCAATCTGAGCCCAAATGAGCACCTACCTGCACTCAGACCCATAGACAGATGTCCCCAGAGGTAAAAAGGAAAGAACAGGCCCCTAGGCACTAATCAGATCCATTGCTTTGGTTTCCAGGCATCTCTCCTTAGAGGCCTGGATTTCAAAAGCAGCATATAGCTGTTTCTTGACTCACCCATCAGAAAACATCTCATCTACACATGGGAAACTTGCACGTTGGAGCTGTGTCAAAGCCACTGTTTAGGAGAACCCTTTACGGCCCCAGTGCCACCGCTTCATTCCAAGGTCTCCATAGACACAAAAGTACGTTAGTACCCATCCCCAGGGGTGTCCATTTCAACTCAGCGTCCTCGGTTACTCCCCACAGATCCAGGAGATCTAACCTGTCTTGTTGCTAGGAGACAATTGGAATGCGAGGTGGGCTACCCAGCCATCCATCCTTAGAACCATGCTCAGAATCATTGGCCTGGAACCAAACGACAGGTCTCAATTGTCCTGCAGAAGACTCTCTGCAGTTTGGAGCTTCTCACAACTCCCATCGTGGGAAAACACCCATGGCCTCGTGATGCCCCCCCCATTCATGAAGGGGCCCTCAGGGACAGAAACTAGAACCTGAGCGATCGTCTGAATCTCGCGCTGACTTCAGATGCACGAGACCTCGATTCAGGTCTGTAGATTGTGCGTGCCATGGCCTCACCCAGAAACCTAAGCTTAGCTTGTGTTCTCAGACTTTTGTCGTCAGACTACTGGCCCACAAGCCCTCCAGTTTGGCAATCCAGAACTACAATGCAGCACTCTGCCGGCTCTTCAGAAGAAAAACATTGTCTTCTGGGGCTAACCAGTAACCCCAAATGAGGATCAACCTGCACCGACCTTGGCTGTACCCCAAATACATAGGCTGACCTGGGCACTAATGCCCTTTTTGACACAGCCTGAGCCTGGACCCCCTGGCCCCTCCCAGACAGCTGGCCGCACACTGAGCACATCGAGCCGCCATGGCCTTAGGTCGTCATCTCTTCCCAAAATCAGTTTTCAGGTTTCAGAACCTAGACCTTATCTCCAATCACTGCCCAGGGTTGAAGGTGATGCAGAAATCAGAACTCCTTCCCCATGGCAAGAAACCTTGTGGTTGGCATGTTGTCCAACGTTCAGTGTCCTTGAAACCAGTGTGGCCCATGAGGCCCCGCCCATGCTCGCGGGCCACATTGGTCACAAACACACATTGTGACGCTCAGGCTGAGCCCAGTCCTCAAGTAAGGCCACTCAGTGGCTGGATGAAGAGATATCATATTGGGCTTGCCATGCCCCTAGGCCCCAATTTTTAACCATAGTTCGGGTTGTCCCTTCAGTCTTCCCCACGGCTTGGCTTTGGAATTCCTCTTTTGATGGGACACCTGAGGTAACAAAACTGAAATGAGTCCTCCCATCCCACAGATTGACGAAAAGCAATTGGGAATCGGGCCAAATCCTCAGAGAGGAAGATTCGTCCATGGCCCATGAGGCGTCCCCGACATTCCACGGCCATCGCTGATACAAAATCCAGAGACAAAAGCCTGAGCAAGCACCTCAGACTCGCACTTTCTTCATATCCTGAAGAGTTCTTCTCATGGTTTGTCGATCGGGCCTGCCATACCTACGTCCCCAAACCTAAGCTGAGTTTGTGTTTTCAGACTTCTGTCCTCAAAGACTTGGGCCCCACACCCTCCATCCTGGGCCCCTGGAGCCACACATTAGGACTGTGCCTACCAATCCATCGGAATTCTACCCATTCCATGGTCCAAAATCGTACAAATTAGGAGAAATCTCCAAAGTCCCTGAGGCCATCCCAATAGTGTAGTTCGCCCGGAACAAACAAGGGCTGTCTGACACCAGCTGATAATCGACCTCCACTCATACCATAGATGGATGTCCCCAGAGAAGAAGATTGAACGAGACAGGACCCTAGGCCATAATAGGATCCATTGCTTTGGGTTACAGGCATGTGTCCTCAAAAGCCTGATTCCAATACGAGCATAGGGGTTTTCCTGAGGCACCCATCAGAACTCATCTCGTCTCCACAAGGAAACCTGTGCATGGGAGCCATGTCCAAAGCTTAGGAGAGTACTTCAGGGTCCCGGTGCCACTGCCCCATTCCAAGGCCCTCATGGACACAAAAACACATTAGGACCCATCCTCAGGAAAGTCCATTTCAACTCAGCCACCCCGGTTGCTCCCGCAGAGCCATCAGATCTAAACTGTCTTGTTCTAGGAGACAATTGAAATACGAGTCGGGCTTCCCAGGCATCCATCCGTGAACGGTGCTCTGGAGTCATACCATATGGGATGTCCTGGAGCTGTCCAAAAGGTCTCAATTGTCCCGCAGAAGGAATCCATGAAGGGGGCATCCCACAACTCCCAACGTGGGAAAACCTCAATGGCCTCGAGGTTCCGTTCCCTTCATGAAGCGGCCGTCATGCTCAGAAACTCCAACCTGAGCCAACGTCTGATCCTCGCCCTGACTTCAGATGCATGAGATATTGGTTCAGATCTGCAGGGGGTACCTGCCGTGCCCTCGCCCTGAAACCCAAGTCTAGCTTGTCTTCTCAGACTTCCGTCCTCACACTCCTGGCCCCGAAGCCCTCAAGTTTGGCAATTCCGGACCCATAATGCAGCACTCTGCCTGCCCTCTAGAAAAAAAATTATTGCCTCATGAGCTGCCCAGGCACCTTAAATGAGGGTAAACCTACACAGCACTCGACTTTACCCAAATTATATAGTCTAACCTGGGCACTCATGCACTGTCGAACACAACCTGAGCCCGGACCTCCTGTCCAACACCCAGAAAGCTGACCGCACACTGAGCACATAAAACCCGCCATGGCCTTAGGTCATGATCTCTTCCCTACCTCCGTTTTCAGGCTTCAGAACCGAGACCTTATCTCCAATCACTTCCCAGGGGTGAGTGTGATGCAGAAATCAGAACTCCTCCTTACCCATGGCAAGAACCCTGTGGTTGGCACGTTGTCCAACGTTCAGTGTAGGAGAAACCAGCATTCACCCTGAGGCCCCGCCCATTCTTGAGTGCGAGGAGTGCATACACACGCATTGTGACCCTCATCATGAGTCCTGTCCTCTAGTAAGTCCTCTCAGTTGCTGGACCATTAGATGTCATAATGGGCTTGACATGTCCCTAGGCCCAAATTTTTAACCAAATTTCTGATGGTCCAGTCGCCCCTCCCCAGGGCTCTACTCTGGAATCCCTCATTTGGTGGGACACCTGAGGATAAAAAAGAAAAAAACAAGAATAAAAAAAAAAAAAAAAACGGACTTCTTCCAGCCCACAGAATGACCCCAAACTCTTTGGACGGGGCCAAACCACCAGAGAGTGAGACTCATCCATTTCCCATGAAGTCACCCAGAAATTCCACGACCATGAGTGACACGATATCCAGAGACAAAAACTTGAACAGAAGCCTCACACTCGCCCTTCTTTCAAATCCAGAAGAGTTCTCCTCATGGTCTGTAGATCAGTCCTGCCATACCTATGACCCGAAACGTAAGCCGAGTTTGTTTTCACACAACTGTCCAAACAGCCCTGGCCTACACAACCTACAGGCTCAGTCCCCTGGAGCCAAACCTGAGGACTGGACTTGCCCTCTCCAAGGGAATTGTGTGTGCCCATTCCAATGGCCACAACCGTTCTAATAGGATAAACCTCCAAAGTCCCTGATCCATCTCAATAGTGGTGGCTTCCCAGGGAAACAGGGGCAATCTGAGCCCAAATGAGCACCTACCTGCACTCAGACCCATAGACAGATGTCCCCAGAGGTAAAAAGGAAAGAACAGGCCCCTAGGCACTAATCAGATCCATTGCTTTGGTTTCCAGGCATCTCTCCTTAGAGGCCTGGATTTCAAAAGCAGCATATAGCTGTTTCTTGACTCACCCATCAGAAAACATCTCATCTACACATGGGAAACTTGCACGTTGGAGCTGTGTCAAAGCCACTGTTTAGGAGAACCCTTTAGGGCCCCAGTGCCACCGCTTCATTCCAAGGTCTCCATAGACACAAAAGTACGTTAGTACCCATCCCCAGGGGTGTCCATTTCAACTCAGCGTCCTCGGTTGCTCCCCACAGATCCAGGAGATCTAACCTGTCTTGTTGCTAGGAGACAATTGGAATGCGAGGTGGGCTACCCAGCCATCCATCCTTAGAACCCTGCTCAGAATCATTGGCCTGGAACCAAACGACAGGTCTCAATTGTCCTGCAGAAGACTCTCTGCAGTTTGGAGCTTCTCACAACTCCCATCGTGGGAAAACACCCATGGATTCGTGATGCCCCCCCCATTGATGAAGGAGCCCTCAGGGACAGAAACTCCAACCTGAGCGATCGTCTGAATCTCGCGCTGACTTCAGATGCACGAGACCTCGATTCAGGTCTGTAGATTGTGCGTGCCATGGCCTCACCCAGAAACCTAAGCTTAGCTTGTGTTCTCAGACTTTTGTCGTCAGACTACTGGCCCACAAGCCCTCCAGTTTGGCAATCCAGAACTACAATGCAGCACTCTGCCGGCTCTTCAGAAGAAAAACATTGTCTTCTGGGGCTAACCAGTAACCCCAAATGAGGATCAACCTGCACCGACCTTGGCTGTACCCCAAATACATAGGCTGACCTGGGCACTAATGCCCTTTCTGACACAGCCTGTGCCTGGACGCCCTGGCCCCTCCCAGACAGCTGGCCGCACACTGAGCACATCGAGCCGCCATGGCCTTAGGTCGTCATCTCTTCCCAAAATCAGTTTTCAGGTTTCAGAACCTAGACCTTATATCCAATCACTGCCCAGGGTTGAAGGTGATGCAGAAATCAGAAATCCTTCCCCATGGCAAGAAACCTTGTGGTTGGCATGTTGTCCAACGTTCAGTGTCCTTGAAACCAGTGTGGCCCATGAGGCCCCGCCCATGCTCGCGGGCCACATTGGTCACAAACACACATTGTGACGCTCAGGCTGAGCCCAGTCCTCAAGTAAGGCCACTCAGTGGCTGGATGAAGAGATATCATATTGGGCTTGCCATGCCCCTAGGCCCCAATTTTTAACCATAGTTCGGGTTGTCCCTTCAGTCTTCCCCACGGCTTGGCTTTGGAATTCCTCTTTTGGTGGGACACCTGAGGTAACAAAACTGAAATGAGTCCTCCCATCCCACAGATTGACGAAAAGCAATTGGGAATCGGGCCAAATCCTCAGAGAGGAAGATTCGTCCATGGCCCATGAGGCGTCCCCGTCATTCCACGGCCATCGCTGATACAAAATCCAGAGACAAAAGCCTGAGCAAGCACCTCAGACTCGCACTTTCTTCATATCCTGAAGAGTTCTTCTCATGGTTTGTCGATCGGGCCTGCCATACCTACGTCCCCAAACCTAAGCTGAGTTTGTGTTTTCAGACTTCTGTCCTCAAAGTCTTGGGCCCTACACCCTCCAGGCTGGGCCCCTGGAGCCACACATTAGGACTGTGCCTACCAAACCATGGGAATTCTGCCCATTCCATGGTCCAAAATCGTACAAATTAGGAGAAATCTCCAAAGTCCCTGAGGCCATCCCAATAGTGTAGTTCGCCCGGAACAAACAAGGGCTGTCTGACACCAGCTGATAATCGACCTCCACTCATACCATAGATGGATGTCCCCAGAGAAGAAGATTGAACGAGACAGGACCCTAGGCCATAATAGGATCCATTGCTTTGGGTTACAGGCATGTGTCCTCAAAAGCCTGATTCCAATACGAGCATAGGGGTTTTCCTGAGGCACCCATCAGAACTCATCTCGTCTCCACAAGGAAACCTGTGCATGGGAGCCATGTCCAAAGCTTAGGAGAGTACTTCAGGGTGCCGGTGCCACCGCCCCATCCCAAGGCCCTCATGGACACAAAAACACATTAGGACCCATCCTCAGGAAAGTCCATTTCAACTCAGCCACCCCGGTTGCTCCCGCAGAGCCATCAGATCTAAACTGTCTTGTTCTAGGAGACAATTGGAATGCGAGGCGGGCTTCCCAAGCATCCATCCAGGAACGGTGCTCTGGAGTCATTCCATATGGGATGTCCTGGAGCTGTCCAACAGGTCTCAATTGTCCCGCAGAAGGAATCCATGAAGGGGGCATCGAACAACTCTCAACGTGGGAAAACCTCAATGGCCTCGAGATTCCGCTCCCTTCATGAAGCGGCCGTCATGCTCAGAAACTCCCACCTGAGCCAACGTCTGATCCTCGCCCTGACTTCAGATGCATGAGATATTGGTTCAGATCTGCAGGGGGTACCTGCCGTGCCCTCGCCCTGAAACCCAAGTCTAGCTTGTCTTCTCAGACTTCCGTCCTCACACTCCTGGCCCCGAAGCCCTCAAGTTTGGCAATTCCGGACCCACAATGCAGCACTCTGCCTGACATCTAGAAAAAAAGTTATTGCCTCATGAGCTGCCCAGGCATCTTAAATGAGGGTAAACCTACACAGCACTCGACTTTACCCAAATTATATAGTCTAACCTGGGCACTCATGCACTGTCGAACACAACCTGAGCCCGGACCTCCTGTCCAACACCCAGAAAGCTGACCGCACACTGAGCACATAAAACCCGCCATGGCCTTAGGTCATCATCTCTTTCCTACCTCAGTTTTCAGGCTTCAGAACCGAGACCTGAGGATAAAAAAGAAAAAAACAAGAATAAAAAAAAAAAACGGACTTCTTCCAGCCCACAGAATGACCCCAAACTCTTTGGACGGGGCCAAACCACCAGAGAGTAAGACTCGTCCATTTCCCATGAAGTCACCCAGAAATTCCACGACCATGAGTGACACGATATCCAGAGACAAAAACTTGAGCAGAAGCCTCACACTCGCCCTTCTTTCAAATCCCGAAGAGTTCTCCTCATGGTCTGTAGATCAGTCCTGCCATACCTATGACCCCAAACATAAGCCGAGTTTGTGTTTTCAGACAACTGTCCAAACAGCCCTGGCCTACACAACCTACAGGCTCAGGCCCCTGGAGCCAAACCTGAGGACTGTACTTGCCCTCTCCAAGGGAATTGTGTGTGCCCATTCCAATGGCCACAAGCCTTCTAATAGGATAAACCTCCAAAGTCACTGAAACATCTCAATAGTGGAGGCTTCCCAGGAAAAACAGAGGCAATCTGAGCCCAACTGAGCACCTACCTGCACTCAGACCCATAGACAGATGTCCCCAGAGGTATGAAGGAAAGAACAGGCCCTAGGCACTAATCAGATCCATGGCTTTGGTTTCCAGGCATCTCTCCTCAGAGGCCTGGATTTCAAAAGCAGCATATAGCTGTTTCTTGACTCACCCATCAGAAAACATCTCATCTACACATGGGAAACTTGCACGTTGGAGCTGTGTCAAAGCCTCTGTTTAGGAGAACCTTTAGGGCCCCAGTGCCACCGCTTCATTCCAAGGTCTCCATAGACACAACAGCACGTTAGGACCCATCCCCAGGGGTGTCCATTTCAACTCAGCGTCCTCGGTTGCTCCCCACAGATCCAGGAGATCTAACCTGTCTTGTTGCTAGGAGACAATTGGAATGCGAGGTGGGCTACCCAGCCATCCATCCTTAGAACCCTGCTCAGAATCATTGGCCTGGAACCAAACAACAGGTCTCAATTGTCCTGCGAAAGACTCTCTGCAGTTTGGAGCTTCTCACAACTTCCATCGTGGGAAAACACCCATGGCCTCGTGATGCCCCCCCCCATTCATGAAGGAGCCATCAGAGACAGAAACTCCAACCTGAGCGATCGTCTGATCCTCGCGCTGACTTCAGATGCACGAGACCTCGATTCAGGTCTGTAGATTGTGCGTGCCATGGCCTCACCCAGAAACCTAAGCTTAGCTTGTGTTCTCAGACTTTTGTCGTCAGACTACTGGCCCACAAGCGCTCCAGTTTGGCATTCCAGAACTACAATGCAGCACTCTGCCGGCTCTGCAGAAGAAAAACATTGTCTTATGGGGCTACCCAGTAACCCCAAATGAGGATCAACCTGCACCGACCTTGGCTGTACCCCAAATACATAGGCTGACCAGGGCACTAATGCCCTTTCTGACACAGCCTGAGCCTGGACCCCCTGGCCCCTCCCAGACAGCTGGCCGCACACTGAGCACATCGAGCCACCATGGCCTTAGGTCGTCATCTCTTCCCAACATCGGTTTTCAGGTTTCAGAACCTAGACCTTATCTCCAATCACTGCCCAGGGTTGAAGGTGATGCAGAAATCAGAACTCCTTCCCCATGGCAAGAAACCTTTGGTTGGCATGTTGTCCAACGTTCAGTGTAGTTGAAACCAGTGTGGCCCATGAAGCCCCGCCCATGCTCGCGGGCCACATTGGTCACAAACACACATTGTGACGCTCAGGCTGAGCCCAGTTCTCAAGTAAGGCCACACAGTGGCTGGATGAAGAGATAGCATATTGGGCTTGCCATGCCCCTAGGCCCCAATTTTTAACCATAGTTCGGGTTGTCCCTTCAGTCTTCCCCACGGCTTGGCTTTGGAATTCCTCTTTTGGTGGGACACCTGAGGTAACAAAACTGAAATGAGTCCTCCCATCCCACAGACTGACGAAATGCAATTGGGAATCGGGCCAAATCCTCAGAGAGGAAGATTCGTCCATGGCCCATGAGGCGTCCCCGTCATTCCACGGCCATCGCTGATACAAAATCCAGAGACAAAAGCCTGAGCAAGCACCTCAGACTCGCACTTTCTTCATATCCTGAAGAGTACTTCTCATGGTTTGTAGATCGGGCCTGCCATACCTACGTCCCCAAACCTAAGCTGAGTTTGTGTTTTCAGACTTCTGTCCTCAAAGTCTTGGGCCACATACCCTCCAGGCTGGGCCCCTGGAGCCACACATTAGGACTGTGCCTACCAATCCATGGGAATTCTGCCCATTCCATGGTCCAAAATCGTACAAATTAGGAGAAATCTCCAAAGTCCCTGAGGCCATCCCAATAGTGTAGTTCGCCCGGAACAAACAAGGGCTGTCTGACACCAGCTGATAAACGACCTCCACTCATACCATAGATGGATGACCCCAGAGAAGAAGATTGAACCAGACAGGACCCTAGGCCATAATAGGATCCATTGCTTTGGGTTACAGGCATGTGTCCTCAAAAGCCTGATTCCAATACGAGCATAGGGGTTTTCCTGAGGCACCCATCAGAACTCATCTCGTCTCCACAAGGAAACCTGTGCATGGGAGCCATGTCCAAAGCTTAGGAGAGTACTTCAGGGTGCCGGTGCCACCGCCCCATTCCAAGGCCCTCATGGACACAAAAACACATTAGGACCCATCCTCAGGAAAGTCCATTTCAACTCAGCCACCCCGGTTGCTCCCGCAGAGCCATCAGATCTAAACTGTCTTGTTCTAGGAGACAATTGGAATGTGAGGCGGGCTTCCCAGGCATCCATCCAGGAACGGTGCTCTGGAGTCATTCCATATGGGATGTCCTGGAGCTGTCCAACAGGTCTCAATTGTCCCGCAGAAGGAATCCATGAAGGGGGCATCGAACAACTCTCAACGTGGGAAAACCTCAATGGCCTCGAGATTCCGCTCCCTTCATGAAGCGGCCGTCATGCTCAGAAACTCCCACCTGAGCCAACGTCTGATCCTCGCCCTGACTTCAGATGCATGAGATATTGGTTCAGATCTGCAGGGGGTACCTGCCGTGCCCTCGCCCTGAAACCCAAGTCTAGCTTGTCTTCTCAGACTTCCATCCTCACACTCCTGGCCCCAAAGCCCTCAAGTTTGGCAATTCCGGACCCACAATGCAGCACTCTGCCTGCCCTCTAGAAAAAAAATTATTGCCTCATGAGCTGCCCAGGCATCTTAAATGAGGGTAAACCTACACAGCACTCGACTTTACCCAAATTATATAGTCTAACCTGGGCACTCATGCACTGTCGAACACAACCTGAGCCCGGACCTCCTGTCCAACACCCAGAAAGCTGACCGCACACTGAGCACATAAAACCCGCCATGGCCTTAGGTCATCATCTCTTTCCTACCTCAGTTTTCAGGCTTCAGAACCGAGACCTGAGGATAAAAAAGAAAAAAACAAGAATAAAAAAAAAAAACGGACTTCTTCCAGCCCACAGAATGACCCCAAACTCTTTGGACGGGGCCAAACCACCAGAGAGTAAGACTCGTCCATTTCCCATGAAGTCACCCAGAAATTCCACGACCATGAGTGACACGATATCCAGAGACAAAAACTTGAGCAGAAGCCTCACACTCGCCCTTCTTTCAAATCCCGAAGAGTTCTCCTCATGGTCTGTAGATCAGTCCTGCCATACCTATGACCCCAAACATAAGCCGAGTTTGTGTTTTCAGACAACTGTCCAAACAGCCCTGGCCTACACAACCTACAGGCTCAGGCCCCTGGAGCCAAACCTGAGGACTGTACTTGCCCTCTCCAAGGGAATTGTGTGTGCCCATTCCAATGGCCACAAGCCTTCTAATAGGATAAACCTCCAAAGTCACTGAAACATCTCAATAGTGGAGGCTTCCCAGGAAAAACAGAGGCAATCTGAGCCCAACTGAGCACCTACCTGCACTCAGACCCATAGACAGATGTCCCCAGAGGTATGAAGGAAAGAACAGGCCCTAGGCACTAATCAGATCCATGGCTTTGGTTTCCAGGCATCTCTCCTCAGAGGCCTGGATTTCAAAAGCAGCATATAGCTGTTTCTTGACTCACCCATCAGAAAACATCTCATCTACACATGGGAAACTTGCACGTTGGAGCTGTGTCAAAGCCTCTGTTTAGGAGAACCTTTAGGGCCCCAGTGCCACCGCTTCATTCCAAGGTCTCCATAGACACAACAGCACGTTAGGACCCATCCCCAGGGGTGTCCATTTCAACTCAGCGTCCTCGGTTGCTCCCCACAGATCCAGGAGATCTAACCTGTCTTGTTGCTAGGAGACAATTGGAATGCGAGGTGGGCTACCCAGCCATCCATCCTTAGAACCCTGCTCAGAATCATTGGCCTGG
Organism: Mustela nivalis; assembly: GCF_964662115.1. Taxonomy (NCBI): domain Eukaryota; kingdom Metazoa; phylum Chordata; class Mammalia; order Carnivora; family Mustelidae; genus Mustela; species Mustela nivalis. The sequence continues at coordinate 16,976 of NW_028133630.1, forward strand.
AACCAAACAACAGGTCTCAATTGTCCTGCGAAAGACTCTCTGCAGTTTGGAGCTTCTCACAACTTCCATCGTGGGAAAACACCCATGGCCTCGTGATGCCCCCCCCCATTCATGAAGGAGCCATCAGAGACAGAAACTCCAACCTGAGCGATCGTCTGATCCTCGCGCTGACTTCAGATGCACGAGACCTCGATTCAGGTCTGTAGATTGTGCGTGCCATGGCCTCACCCAGAAACCTAAGCTTAGCTTGTGTTCTCAGACTTTTGTCGTCAGACTACTGGCCCACAAGCGCTCCAGTTTGGCATTCCAGAACTACAATGCAGCACTCTGCCGGCTCTGCAGAAGAAAAACATTGTCTTATGGGGCTACCCAGTAACCCCAAATGAGGATCAACCTGCACCGACCTTGGCTGTACCCCAAATACATAGGCTGACCAGGGCACTAATGCCCTTTCTGACACAGCCTGAGCCTGGACCCCCTGGCCCCTCCCAGACAGCTGGCCGCACACTGAGCACATCGAGCCACCATGGCCTTAGGTCGTCATCTCTTCCCAACATCGGTTTTCAGGTTTCAGAACCTAGACCTTATCTCCAATCACTGCCCAGGGTTGAAGGTGATGCAGAAATCAGAACTCCTTCCCCATGGCAAGAAACCTTTGGTTGGCATGTTGTCCAACGTTCAGTGTAGTTGAAACCAGTGTGGCCCATGAAGCCCCGCCCATGCTCGCGGGCCACATTGGTCACAAACACACATTGTGACGCTCAGGCTGAGCCCAGTTCTCAAGTAAGGCCACACAGTGGCTGGATGAAGAGATAGCATATTGGGCTTGCCATGCCCCTAGGCCCCAATTTTTAACCATAGTTCGGGTTGTCCCTTCAGTCTTCCCCACGGCTTGGCTTTGGAATTCCTCTTTTGGTGGGACACCTGAGGTAACAAAACTGAAATGAGTCCTCCCATCCCACAGACTGACGAAATGCAATTGGGAATCGGGCCAAATCCTCAGAGAGGAAGATTCGTCCATGGCCCATGAGGCGTCCCCGTCATTCCACGGCCATCGCTGATACAAAATCCAGAGACAAAAGCCTGAGCAAGCACCTCAGACTCGCACTTTCTTCATATCCTGAAGAGTACTTCTCATGGTTTGTAGATCGGGCCTGCCATACCTACGTCCCCAAACCTAAGCTGAGTTTGTGTTTTCAGACTTCTGTCCTCAAAGTCTTGGGCCACATACCCTCCAGGCTGGGCCCCTGGAGCCACACATTAGGACTGTGCCTACCAATCCATGGGAATTCTGCCCATTCCATGGTCCAAAATCGTACAAATTAGGAGAAATCTCCAAAGTCCCTGAGGCCATCCCAATAGTGTAGTTCGCCCGGAACAAACAAGGGCTGTCTGACACCAGCTGATAAACGACCTCCACTCATACCATAGATGGATGACCCCAGAGAAGAAGATTGAACCAGACAGGACCCTAGGCCATAATAGGATCCATTGCTTTGGGTTACAGGCATGTGTCCTCAAAAGCCTGATTCCAATACGAGCATAGGGGTTTTCCTGAGGCACCCATCAGAACTCATCTCGTCTCCACAAGGAAACCTGTGCATGGGAGCCATGTCCAAAGCTTAGGAGAGTACTTCAGGGTGCCGGTGCCACCGCCCCATTCCAAGGCCCTCATGGACACAAAAACACATTAGGACCCATCCTCAGGAAAGTCCATTTCAACTCAGCCACCCCGGTTGCTCCCGCAGAGCCATCAGATCTAAACTGTCTTGTTCTAGGAGACAATTGGAATGTGAGGCGGGCTTCCCAGGCATCCATCCAGGAACGGTGCTCTGGAGTCATTCCATATGGGATGTCCTGGAGCTGTCCAACAGGTCTCAATTGTCCCGCAGAAGGAATCCATGAAGGGGGCATCGAACAACTCTCAACGTGGGAAAACCTCAATGGCCTCGAGATTCCGCTCCCTTCATGAAGCGGCCGTCATGCTCAGAAACTCCCACCTGAGCCAACGTCTGATCCTCGCCCTGACTTCAGATGCATGAGATATTGGTTCAGATCTGCAGGGGGTACCTGCCGTGCCCTCGCCCTGAAACCCAAGTCTAGCTTGTCTTCTCAGACTTCCGTCCTCACACTCCTGGCCCCGAAGCCCTCAAGTTTGGCAATTCCGGACCCACAATGCAGCACTCTGCCTGACATCTAGAAAAAAAATTATTGCCTCATGAGCTGCCCAGGCACCTTAAATGAGGGTAAACCTACACAGCACTCGACTTTACCCAAATTATATAGTCTAACCTGGGCACTCATGCACTGTCGAACACAACCTGAGCCCGGACCTCCTGTCCAACACCCAGAAAGCTGACCGCACACTGAGCACATAAAACCCGCCATGGCCTTAGGTCATCATCTCTTTCCTACCTCAGTTTTCAGGCTTCAGAACCGAGACCTGAGGATAAAAAAGAAAAAAACAAGAATAAAAAAAAAAAAACGGACTTCTTCCAGCCCACAGAATGACCCCAAACTCTTTGGACGGGGCCAAACCACCAGAGAGTAAGACTCGTCCATTTCCCATGAAGTCACCCAGAAATTCCACGACCATGAGTGACACGATATCCAGAGACAAAAACTTGAGCAGAAGCCTCACACTCGCCCTTCTTTCAAATCCCGAAGAGTTCTCCTCATGGTCTGTAGATCAGTCCTGCCATACCTATGACCCCAAACATAAGCCGAGTTTGTGTTTTCAGACAACTGTCCAAACAGCCCTGGCCTACACAACCTACAGGCTCAGGCCCCTGGAGCCAAACCTGAGGACTGTACTTGCCCTCTCCAAGGGAATTGTGTGTGCCCATTCCAATGGCCACAAGCCTTCTAATAGGATAAACCTCCAAAGTCACTGAAACATCTCAATAGTGGAGGCTTCCCAGGAAAAACAGAGGCAATCTGAGCCCAACTGAGCACCTACCTGCACTCAGACCCATAGACAGATGTCTTCAGAGGTATGAAGGAAAGAACAGGCCCTAGGCACTAATCAGATCCATGGCTTTGGTTTCCAGGCATCTCTCCTCAGAGGCCTGGATTTCAAAAGCAGCATATAGCTGTTTCTTGACTCACCCATCAGAAAACATCTCATCTACACATGGGAAACTTGCACGTTGGAGCTGTGTCAAAGCCTCTGTTTAGGAGAACCTTTAGGGCCCCAGTGCCACCGCTTCATTCCAAGGTCTCCATAGACACAACAGCACGTTAGGACCCATCCCCAGGGGTGTCCATTTCAACTCAGCGTCCTCGGTTGCTCCCCACAGATCCAGGAGATCTAACCTGTCTTGTTGCTAGGAGACAATTGGAATGCGAGGTGGGCTACCCAGCCATCCATCCTTAGAACCCTGCTCAGAATCATTGGCCTGGAACCAAACAACAGGTCTCAATTGTCCTGCGGAAGACTCTCTGCAGTTTGGAGCTTCTCACAACTTCCATCGTGGGAAAACACCCATGGCCTCGTGATTCCCCCCCCCCCATTCATGAAGGAGCCATCAGAGACAGAAACTCCAACCTGAGCGATCGTCTGATCCTCGCGCTGACTTCAGATGCACGAGACCTCGATTCAGGTCTGTAGATTGTGCGTGCCATGGCCTCACCCAGAAACCTAAGCTTAGCTTGTGTTCTCAGACTTTTGTCGTCAGACTACTGGCCCACAAGCCCTCCAGTTTGGCATTCCAGAACTACAATGCAGCACTCTGCCGGCTCTGCAGAAGAAAAACATTGTCTTATGGGGCTACCCAGTAACCCCAAATGAGGATCAACCTGCACCGACCTTGGCTGTACCCCAAATACATAGGCTGACCAGGGCACTAATGTCCTTTCTGACACAGCCTGAGCCTGGACCCCCTGGCCCCTCCCAGACAGCTGGCCGCACACTGAGCACATCGAGCCACCATGGCCTTAGGTCGTCATCTCTTCCCAACATCGGTTTTCAGGTTTCAGAACCTAGACCTTATCTCCAATCACTGCCCAGGGTTGAAGGTGATGCAGAAATCAGAACTCCTTCCCCATGGAAAGAAACCTTGTGGTTGGCATGTTGTCCAACGTTCAGTGTAGTTGAAACCAGTGTGGCCCATGAAGCCCCGCCCATGCTCGCGGGCCACATTGGTCACAAACACACATTGTGACGCTCAGGCTGAGCCCAGTTCTCAAGTAAGGCCACACAGTGGCTGGATGAAGAGATAGCATATTGGGCTTGCCATGCCCCTAGGCCCCAATTTTTAACCATAGTTCGGGTTGTCCCTTCAGTCTTCCCCACGGCTTGGCTTTGGAATTCCTCTTTTGGTGGGACACCTGAGGTAACAAAACTGAAATGAGTCCTCCCATCCCACAGACTGACGAAATGCAATTGGGAATCGGGCCAAATCCTCAGAGAGGAAGATTCGTCCATGGCCCATGAGGCGTCCCCGTCATTCCACGGCCATCGCTGATACAAAATCCAGAGACAAAAGCCTGAGCAAGCACCTCAGACTCGCACTTTCTTCATATCCTGAAGAGTACTTCTCATGGTTTGTAGATCGGGCCTGCCATACCTACGTCCCCAAACCTAAGCTGAGTTTGTGTTTTCAGACTTCTGTCCTCAAAGTCTTGGGCCACATACCCTCCAGGCTGGGCCCCTGGAGCCACACATTAGGACTGTGCCTACCAATCCATGGGAATTCTGCCCATTCCATGGTCCAAAATCGTACAAATTAGGAGAAATCTCCAAAGTCCCTGAGGCCATCCCAATAGTGTAGGTCGCCCGGAACAAACAAGGGCTGTCTGACACCAGCTGATAAACGACCTCCACTCATACCATAGATGGATGACCCCAGAGAAGAAGATTGAACCAGACAGGACCCTAGGCCATAATAGGATCCATTGCTTTGGGTTACAGGCATGTGTCCTCAAAAGCCTGATTCCAATACGAGCATAGGGGTTTTCCTGAGGCACCCATCAGAACTCATCTCGTCTCCACAAGGAAACCTGTGCATGGGAGCCATGTCCAAAGCTTAGGAGAGTACTTCAGGGTGCCGGTGCCACCGCCCCATTCCAAGGCCCTCATGGACACAAAAACACATTAGGACCCATCCTCAGGAAAGTCCATTTCAACTCAGCCACCCCGGTTGCTCCCGCAGAGCCATCAGATCTAAACTGTCTTGTTCTAGGAGACAATTGGAATGTGAGGCGGGCTTCCCAGGCATCCATCCAGGAACGGTGCTCTGGAGTCATTCCATATGGGATGTCCTGGAGCTGTCCAACAGGTCTCAATTGTCCCGCAGAAGGAATCCATGAAGGGGGCATCGAACAACTCTCAACGTGGGAAAACCTCAATGGCCTCGAGATTCCGCTCCCTTCATGAAGCGGCCGTCATGCTCAGAAACTCCCACCTGAGCCAACGTCTGATCCTCGCCCTGACTTCAGATGCATGAGATATTGGTTCAGATCTGCAGGGGGTACCTGCCGTGCCCTCGCCCTGAAACCCAAGTCTAGCTTGTCTTCTCAGACTTCCGTCCTCACACTCCTGGCCCCGAAGCCCTCAAGTTTGGCAATTCCGGACCCACAATGCAGCACTCTGCCTGACATCTAGAAAAAAAATTATTGCCTCATGAGCTGCCCAGGCACCTTAAATGAGGGTAAACCTACACAGCACTCGACTTTACCCAAATTATATAGTCTAACCTGGGCACTCATGCACTGTCGAACACAACCTGAGCCCGGACCTCCTGTCCAACACCCAGAAAGCTGACCGCACACTGAGCACATAAAACCCGCCATGGCCTTAGGTCATCATCTCTTTCCTACCTCAGTTTTCAGGCTTCAGAACCGAGACCTGAGGATAAAAAAGAAAAAAACAAGAATAAAAAAAAAAAAACGGACTTCTTCCAGCCCACAGAATGACCCCAAACTCTTTGGACGGGGCCAAACCACCAGAGAGTAAGACTCGTCCATTTCCCATGAAGTCACCCAGAAATTCCACGACCATGAGTGACACGATATCCAGAGACAAAAACTTGAGCAGAAGCCTCACACTCGCCCTTCTTTCAAATCCCGAAGAGTTCTCCTCATGGTCTGTAGATCAGTCCTGCCATACCTATGACCCCAAACATAAGCCGAGTTTGTGTTTTCAGACAACTGTCCAAACAGCCCTGGCCTACACAACCTACAGGCTCAGGCCCCTGGAGCCAAACCTGAGGACTGTACTTGCCCTCTCCAAGGGAATTGTGTGTGCCCATTCCAATGGCCACAAGCCTTCTAATAGGATAAACCTCCAAAGTCACTGAAACATCTCAATAGTGGAGGCTTCCCAGGAAAAACAGAGGCAATCTGAGCCCAACTGAGCACCTACCTGCACTCAGACCCATAGACAGATGTCTTCAGAGGTATGAAGGAAAGAACAGGCCCTAGGCACTAATCAGATCCATGGCTTTGGTTTCCAGGCATCTCTCCTCAGAGGCCTGGATTTCAAAAGCAGCATATAGCTGTTTCTTGACTCACCCATCAGAAAACATCTCATCTACACATGGGAAACTTGCACGTTGGAGCTGTGTCAAAGCCTCTGTTTAGGAGAACCTTTAGGGCCCCAGTGCCACCGCTTCATTCCAAGGTCTCCATAGACACAACAGCACGTTAGGACCCATCCCCAGGGGTGTCCATTTCAACTCAGCGTCCTCGGTTGCTCCCCACAGATCCAGGAGATCTAACCTGTCTTGTTGCTAGGAGACAATTGGAATGCGAGGTGGGCTACCCAGCCATCCATCCTTAGAACCCTGCTCAGAATCATTGGCCTGGAACCAAACAACAGGTCTCAATTGTCCTGCGGAAGACTCTCTGCAGTTTGGAGCTTCTCACAACTTCCATCGTGGGAAAACACCCATGGCCTCGTGATTCCCCCCCCCCCATTCATGAAGGAGCCATCAGAGACAGAAACTCCAACCTGAGCGATCGTCTGATCCTCGCGCTGACTTCAGATGCACGAGACCTCGATTCAGGTCTGTAGATTGTGCGTGCCATGGCCTCACCCAGAAACCTAAGCTTAGCTTGTGTTCTCAGACTTTTGTCGTCAGACTACTGGCCCACAAGCCCTCCAGTTTGGCATTCCAGAACTACAATGCAGCACTCTGCCGGCTCTGCAGAAGAAAAACATTGTCTTATGGGGCTACCCAGTAACCCCAAATGAGGATCAACCTGCACCGACCTTGGCTGTACCCCAAATACATAGGCTGACCAGGGCACTAATGTCCTTTCTGACACAGCCTGAGCCTGGACCCCCTGGCCCCTCCCAGACAGCTGGCCGCACACTGAGCACATCGAGCCACCATGGCCTTAGGTCGTCATCTCTTCCCAACATCGGTTTTCAGGTTTCAGAACCTAGACCTTATCTCCAATCACTGCCCAGGGTTGAAGGTGATGCAGAAATCAGAACTCCTTCCCCATGGAAAGAAACCTTGTGGTTGGCATGTTGTCCAACGTTCAGTGTAGTTGAAACCAGTGTGGCCCATGAAGCCCCGCCCATGCTCGCGGGCCACATTGGTCACAAACACACATTGTGACGCTCAGGCTGAGCCCAGTTCTCAAGTAAGGCCACACAGTGGCTGGATGAAGAGATAGCATATTGGGCTTGCCATGCCCCTAGGCCCCAATTTTTAACCATAGTTCGGGTTGTCCCTTCAGTCTTCCCCACGGCTTGGCTTTGGAATTCCTCTTTTGGTGGGACACCTGAGGTAACAAAACTGAAATGAGTCCTCCCATCCCACAGACTGACGAAATGCAATTGGGAATCGGGCCAAATCCTCAGAGAGGAAGATTCGTCCATGGCCCATGAGGCGTCCCCGTCATTCCACGGCCATCGCTGATACAAAATCCAGAGACAAAAGCCTGAGCAAGCACCTCAGACTCGCACTTTCTTCATATCCTGAAGAGTACTTCTCATGGTTTGTAGATCGGGCCTGCCATACCTACGTCCCCAAACCTAAGCTGAGTTTGTGTTTTCAGACTTCTGTCCTCAAAGTCTTGGGCCACATACCCTCCAGGCTGGGCCCCTGGAGCCACACATTAGGACTGTGCCTACCAATCCATGGGAATTCTGCCCATTCCATGGTCCAAAATCGTACAAATTAGGAGAAATCTCCAAAGTCCCTGAGGCCATCCCAATAGTGTAGGTCGCCCGGAACAAACAAGGGCTGTCTGACACCAGCTGATAAACGACCTCCACTCATACCATAGATGGATGACCCCAGAGAAGAAGATTGAACCAGACAGGACCCTAGGCCATAATAGGATCCATTGCTTTGGGTTACAGGCATGTGTCCTCAAAAGCCTGATTCCAATACGAGCATAGGGGTTTTCCTGAGGCACCCATCAGAACTCATCTCGTCTCCACAAGGAAACCTGTGCATGGGAGCCATGTCCAAAGCTTAGGAGAGTACTTCAGGGTGCCGGTGCCACCGCCCCATTCCAAGGCCCTCATGGACACAAAAACACATTAGGACCCATCCTCAGGAAAGTCCATTTCAACTCAGCCACCCCGGTTGCTCCCGCAGAGCCATCAGATCTAAACTGTCTTGTTCTAGGAGACAATTGGAATGTGAGGCGGGCTTCCCAGGCATCCATCCAGGAACGGTGCTCTGGAGTCATTCCATATGGGATGTCCTGGAGCTGTCCAACAGGTCTCAATTGTCCCGCAGAAGGAATCCATGAAGGGGGCATCGAACAACTCTCAACGTGGGAAAACCTCAATGGCCTCGAGATTCCGCTCCCTTCATGAAGCGGCCGTCATGCTCAGAAACTCCCACCTGAGCCAACGTCTGATCCTCGCCCTGACTTCAGATGCATGAGATATTGGTTCAGATCTGCAGGGGGTACCTGCCGTGCCCTCGCCCTGAAACCCAAGTCTAGCTTGTCTTCTCAGACTTCCGTCCTCACACTCCTGGCCCCGAAGCCCTCAAGTTTGGCAATTCCGGACCCACAATGCAGCACTCTGCCTGACATCTAGAAAAAAAATTATTGCCTCATGAGCTGCCCAGGCACCTTAAATGAGGGTAAACCTACACAGCACTCGACTTTACCCAAATTATATAGTCTAACCTGGGCACTCATGCACTGTCGAACACAACCTGAGCCCGGACCTCCTGTCCAACACCCAGAAAGCTGACCGCACACTGAGCACATAAAACCCGCCATGGCCTTAGGTCATCATCTCTTTCCTACCTCAGTTTTCAGGCTTCAGAACCGAGACCTGAGGATAAAAAAGAAAAAAACAAGAATAAAAAAAAAAAAACGGACTTCTTCCAGCCCACAGAATGACCCCAAACTCTTTGGACGGGGCCAAACCACCAGAGAGTAAGACTCGTCCATTTCCCATGAAGTCACCCAGAAATTCCACGACCATGAGTGACACGATATCCAGAGACAAAAACTTGAGCAGAAGCCTCACACTCGCCCTTCTTTCAAATCCCGAAGAGTTCTCCTCATGGTCTGTAGATCAGTCCTGCCATACCTATGACCCCAAACATAAGCCGAGTTTGTGTTTTCAGACAACTGTCCAAACAGCCCTGGCCTACACAACCTACAGGCTCAGGCCCCTGGAGCCAAACCTGAGGACTGTACTTGCCCTCTCCAAGGGAATTGTGTGTGCCCATTCCAATGGCCACAAGCCTTCTAATAGGATAAACCTCCAAAGTCACTGAAACATCTCAATAGTGGAGGCTTCCCAGGAAAAACAGAGGCAATCTGAGCCCAACTGAGCACCTACCTGCACTCAGACCCATAGACAGATGTCTTCAGAGGTATGAAGGAAAGAACAGGCCCTAGGCACTAATCAGATCCATGGCTTTGGTTTCCAGGCATCTCTCCTCAGAGGCCTGGATTTCAAAAGCAGCATATAGCTGTTTCTTGACTCACCCATCAGAAAACATCTCATCTACACATGGGAAACTTGCACGTTGGAGCTGTGTCAAAGCCTCTGTTTAGGAGAACCTTTAGGGCCCCAGTGCCACCGCTTCATTCCAAGGTCTCCATAGACACAACAGCACGTTAGGACCCATCCCCAGGGGTGTCCATTTCAACTCAGCGTCCTCGGTTGCTCCCCACAGATCCAGGAGATCTAACCTGTCTTGTTGCTAGGAGACAATTGGAATGCGAGGTGGGCTACCCAGCCATCCATCCTTAGAACCCTGCTCAGAATCATTGGCCTGGAACCAAACAACAGGTCTCAATTGTCCTGCGGAAGACTCTCTGCAGTTTGGAGCTTCTCACAACTTCCATCGTGGGAAAACACCCATGGCCTCGTGATTCCCCCCCCCCCATTCATGAAGGAGCCATCAGAGACAGAAACTCCAACCTGAGCGATCGTCTGATCCTCGCGCTGACTTCAGATGCACGAGACCTCGATTCAGGTCTGTAGATTGTGCGTGCCATGGCCTCACCCAGAAACCTAAGCTTAGCTTGTGTTCTCAGACTTTTGTCGTCAGACTACTGGCCCACAAGCCCTCCAGTTTGGCATTCCAGAACTACAATGCAGCACTCTGCCGGCTCTGCAGAAGAAAAACATTGTCTTATGGGGCTACCCAGTAACCCCAAATGAGGATCAACCTGCACCGACCTTGGCTGTACCCCAAATACATAGGCTGACCAGGGCACTAATGCCCTTTCTGACACAGCCTGAGCCTGGACCCCCTGGCCCCTCCCAGACAGCTGGCCGCACACTGAGCACATCGAGCCACCATGGCCTTAGGTCGTCATCTCTTCCCAACATCGGTTTTCAGGTTTCAGAACCTAGACCTTATCTCCAATCACTGCCCAGGGTTGAAGGTGATGCAGAAATCAGAACTCCTTCCCCATGGAAAGAAACCTTGTGGTTGGCATGTTGTCCAACGTTCAGTGTAGTTGAAACCAGTGTGGCCCATGAAGCCCCGCCCATGCTCGCGGGCCACATTGGTCACAAACACACATTGTGACGCTCAGGCTGAGCCCAGTTCTCAAGTAAGGCCACACAGTGGCTGGATGAAG
>NW_028133629.1:0-28000 GCF_964662115.1 Mustela nivalis
CGTTGGCACCGGGACCCTGAAGTATTCTCCTAAGCTTTTGACATACCTCCCATGCACAAGTTTCCTTGTGGAGATGAGATTTGTTCTGAGGGGTGCCTCAGGAAACCCCCTATGCTGATATTGGAATCCAGGCTTTTGAGGAGACATGCCTGTAAACCAAAACAATGGATCCGATTATGGCCTAGGGTCCTGTCTGGTTCAATCTTCTTCTCTGGTGATATCCATCTATGGAATGAGTGGAGGGAGATGCTCACCTGGTGTCACACCGCCCTTGTTTGTCCCTGGAGACCTACACTATTGGGATGGCCTCGGGGACTTTGGAGAGTTTTCTTAATTGGTGAGATTTTGGACAATGGAATAGGCAGAATTCCCATGGATTGGGTAGGCACAGTCCTAATGTGTGGCTCCAGGGGCCCCAGCCTGGAGGGTGTGCGGCCCAGGACTTTGAGGACAGAAGTCTGAAAACACAAACTCAGCTAAGGTTTTGGGACGTAGGTATGGGAGGCCCAATCTACAAACCATGAGAAGTACCCCTCAGGATATGAAGAAAGAGCGAGTCTGAGGCACTTGCTCAGGCTTTTGTCTCTGGATTTTGTATCAACAATGGCTGTAGAATGTGGGGAGGCCTCATGGGATATGGACGAATCTTCCTCTCTGGATTTGGCCCGGTCCCAATAGTTTTTCTTCAATTGTCGGATGGGAGGTCTCCTTTCAGGTTTATTACCTCAGGTGTCCGAATAAAATAGGAATTGCAAAGCAGAGCCCTGGGGAAGAGTGAAGGGACAACCCAAACTATGGTTAAAAATTGGGGCCTAGGTGCATGGCAGGCCCAATATGCTGTCTCTTCATCCAGCCACTGAGAGGCCTTACTTGAGGACTGGGCTCATGCTGAGGGTCACAATGTGTGTTTGTGACCAATGTGGCCCGCGAGCATGGGCGGGGCCTCATGGGCCACACTGGTTTCAACTACACTGGACTTTGGACAACCTGCCAAACACAAGGTCTCTGGCCATGGGGAATGTGTTCTGATATCTGCATCATTTTCAACCCTGGGCAGTGGTTGGAGATAAGGTCTAGGTTCTGAAGCCTGAAAAACCGAAGTTGGGAAGAGATGACGACCTAAGGCCATGGCGGGTCTGATATGCTCAGTGTGCGGTCAGCTGCCTGGGTGTTGGTCAGGAGGTTCGGGCTCAGGTTGTGTCAGTCAGTGCATTAGTCCCAGGTTAGACTATATGATTTGGGTACAGTCGAGTGCCGTATAGGTTTATCCTCATTTGAGGTGCCTGGGGAGCTCAATAGGCAAGATATTTTTTCTAGAGAGCAGGCAGAGTGCTGCACTTTGGTTCCAGAATTGCCAAACTTGAGGGCTTCTGGGCCAGGAGTGTGAGGACAGAAGTCTGAGAACACAAGCTAGACTTGGGCTTCAGGCCGAGGGCACGGCAGGTACCTCCTGCAGATCTGAACCAATATTTCATGCATCTGAAGTCATGGCGAGGATCTGACGTTGGCTCGGGTTGGAGTTTCTGTGCATGACTGCCCCTTCATGAACGGAGTGGAATCTCAAGGCCATGGAGGTTTTCCCACGTTGGGAGTTGTGGGATGCCCCCTTCAAGGATTCCTTCTGCGGGACAATTGAGACCTGTTGGTCAGCTCCAGGACATCCCATAGGGAATGACTCCAGAGCACCGTTCGAGGATCGATGCCAAAGAATCCCGCCTCGCATTCCAATTTTCTCCTAGCAACAAGACAGTTGAGTTTTGATGGCTCTGCGGGAGCAATCGGGGCGGCTGTGTTGAAATGGACTTTCCCGAGGTTGGGGCCTAATGTGTGTTTATTTGTCCATGAGGGCCTTGGAATGGGGCGGTGACACCGGGACCCTGAAGTATTCTCCTAAGCTTTTGACATAGGTCCCATACACAAGTATCCTTGTGGAAACGAGATTTGTTCTGATGGGTGCCTCCGGAAACCCCCTATGCTGGTCTTGGAATCCAGGCTTTTGAGGAGACATGTCTGTAAACCAAAGCAATGGATCCGAATATGGCCTAGGGTCCTGTCTGGTTCCATCTTCTTCTCTGGGGACATCCATTTATGATATGAGTGGAGGTAGATGCTCAGCTGGTGTCAGACCGCCCTTGTTTGTCCCCGGAGACCTACACTATTGGGATGGCCTCGGGGACTTTGGAGATTTCTCCTAATTTGTACGATTTTGGATAATGGAATGGGCAGAATGCCCATGGATTGGGTAGGCACAGTCCTAATGTGTGGCTCCAGGGGCCCCAGCCTGGAGGGTGTTGGCCCAGGAATCTGAGGACAGAAGTCTGAAAACACAAACTCAGCTTAGGTTGGGAACGTAGGTATGGCAGGGCCAATCTACAAACCATGAGAAGGACTCTTCAGGATATGAAGAAAGAGCGATTCTGAGGCGCTTGCTCAGGCTTTTGTCTCTGGATTTTGTATCAAAGATGGGCGTGGAACGTGGGGAGGCCTCATGGGCCATGGACGAATCTTCCTCTCTGTGGATTTGGCCCGGTCCCAATTTCTTTCTGTCAATCTGTGGGATGGGAGGTCTCCTCTCAAGTTTGTTACCTCAGGTGTCCCAACCAAAGAGGAATTCCAAAGCAGAGCCCTGGGGAAGAGTGAAGGGACAACCCAAACGATGGTTATAAATTGGGGCCTAGGGGAATGGCAGACCCAATATGCTGTCTCTTCATCCAGCCACTGAGTGGCCTTACTTAAAGACTGGGCACAGGCTGAGGGTCAGCATGTGTGTTTAGGACCAATGTGGCCCGCGAGCATGGGCGGGGCCTCATGGGCCACACTGGTTTCAACTACACTGAACTTTGGATAACATGCCAATCACAAGGTCTCTTGCCATGGGGAAGGAGCTCTGATTTCTGCATCATTTTCAACCCTGGGCAGTGTTTGGAGATAAGGTCTACGTTCTGAAGCCTGAAAACCGCAGTTGGGAAGAGATGACGACCTAAGGCCATGGCGGGTCTGATGTGCTCAGTGTGCGGTCAGCTGCCTGGGTGTTGGTCCGGAGGTTCGGGTTCAGGTTGTGTCAGACAGTGAATTAGTAACCAGGTTAGACTATATAATTCAGGTACAGTCGAGAGCCGTGTAGGTTTATCCTCATTTGAGGTGCCTGGGCTACTCATTAGGCAATATATTTTTTCTAGAGGCAGGCAGAGTGCTGCATTGTGGGTCCGGTATTGCCAAACATGAGGGATTCTGGACCAGGAGTGTGAGGACAAGTCTGAGAACAGAAGCTAGACTTGGGCTTCAGGCCGAGGGCACGGCTGGTACCCCCTGCAGATCTGAACGAATATCTCATGCTTCTGAAGTCACGGCGAGGATCAGACGTTGGCTCGGGTTGGAGTTTCTGTGCATGACTGCCCCTTCATGAACGGAGCGGAATCTCAAGGCCATGGAGGTTTTCCCACGTTGGGAGTTGTGGGATGCCCCCTTCAAGGATTCCTTCTGCGGGACAATTGAGACCTGTTGGGCAGCTCCAGGATATCCCATATGGAAGGACTCCAGAGCACCGTTCGGGGTGGATGCCTGGGAAGCGGGCCTCGCATTCCAAATGTCTCCTAGCAACAAGACAGTTGAGATCGGATAGCTCTGCGGGAGCAACCGGCGTGGCTGAGTTGAAATGGACTTTTAGGATCGGGCCCATTGTGTGTTTGTGTCCATGAGGGCCTTGGAATGGGGCGTTGGCACCGGGACCCTGAAGTATTCTCCTAAGCTTTTGACATACGTCCCATGCACAAGTTTCCTTGTGGAGATGAGATTTGTTCTGAGGGGTGCCTCAGGAAACCCCCTATGCTGGTATTGGAATCTAGGCTTTTGAGGAGACATGCCTGTAAACCAAAACAATGGATCCGATTATGGCCTAGGGTCCTGTCTGGTTCAATCTTCTTCTCTGGTGATATCCATCTATGGAATGAGTGGAGGGAGATGCTCACCTGGTGTCACACCGCCCTTGTTTGTCCCTGGAGACCTACACTATTGGGATGGCCTCGGGGACTTTGGAGAGTTTTCTTAATTGGTGAGATTTTGGACAATAGAATGGGCAGAATTCCCATGGATTGGGTAGGCACAGTCCTAATGTGTGGCTCCAGGGGCCCCAGCCTGGAGGGTGTGCGGCCCAGGACTTTGAGGACAGAAGTCTGAAAACACAAACTCAGCTAAGGTTTTGGGACGTAGGTATGGGAGGCCCAATCTACAAACCATGAGAAGTACCCCTCAGGATATGAAGAAAGAGCGAGTCTGAGGCACTTGCTCAGGCTTTTGTATCAACAATGGCTGTAGAATGTGGGGAGACCTCATGGGATATGGACGAATCTTCCTCTCTGTGGATTTGGCCCGGTCCCAATAGTTTTTCTTCAATTGTCGGATGGGAGGTCTCCTTTCAGGTTTATTACCTCAGGTGTCCGAACAAAATAGGAATTGCAAAGCAGAGCCCTGGGGAAGAGTGAAGGGACAACCCAAACTATGGTTAAAAATTGGGGCCTAGGTGCATGGCAGGCCCAATATGCTGTCTCTTCATCCAGCCACTGAGAGGCCTTACTTGAGGACTGGGCTCATGCTGAGGGTCACAATGTGTGTTTGTGACCAATGTGGCCCGCGAGCATGGGCGGGGCCTCATGGGCCACACTGGTTTCAACTACACTGGACTTTGGACAACCTGCCAAACACAAGGTCTCTGGCCATGGGGAATGTGTTCTGATATCTGCATCATTTTCAACCCTGGGCAGTGGTTGGAGATAAGGTCTAGGTTCTGAAGCCTGAAAAACCGAAGTTGGGAAGAGATGACGACCTAAGGCCATGGCGGGTCTGATATGCTCAGTGTGCGGTCAGCTGCCTGGGTGTTGGTCAGGAGGTTCGGGCTCAGGTTGTGTCAGTCAGTGCATTAGTCCCAGGTTAGACTATATGATTTGGGTACAGTCGAGTGCCGTATAGGTTTATCCTCATTTGAGGTGCCTGGGGAGCTCAATAGGCAAGATATTTTTTCTAGAGGGCAGGCAGAGTGCTGCACTTTGGTTCCAGAATTGCCAAACTTGAGGGCTTCTGGGCCAGGAGTGTGAGGACAGAAGTCTGAGAACACAAGCTAGACTTGGGCTTCAGGCCGAGGGCACGGCAGGTACCTCCTGCAGATCTGAACCAATATTTCATGCATCTGAAGTCATGGCGAGGATCAGACGTTGGCTCGGGTTGGAGTTTCTGTGCATGACTGCCCCTTCATGAACAGAGCGGAATCTCAAGGCCATGGAGGTTTTCCCACGTTGGGAGTTGTGGGATGCCCCCTTCAAGGATTCCTTCTGCGGGACAATTGAGACCTGTTGGGCAGCTCCAGGACATCCCATAGGGAATGACTCCAGAGCACCGTTCGAGGATCGATGCCAGGGAATCCCGCCTCGCATTCCAATTTTCTCCCAGGAACAAGACAGTTGAGTTTTGTTGGCTCTGCGGGAGCAATCGGGGCGGCTGTGTTGAAATGGACTTTCCCGAGGTTGGGGCCTAATGTGTGTTTGTGTCCATGAGGGCCTTGGAATGGGGCGGTGACACCGGGACCCTGAAGTATTCTCCTAAGCTTTTGACATAGGTCCCATGCACAAGTTTCCTTGTGGAAACGAGATTTGTTCTGATGGGTGCCTCAGGAAACCCCCTATGCTGGTCTTGGAATCCAGGCTTTTGAGGAGACATGACTGTAAACCAAAGCAATGGATCCGAATATGGCCTAGGGTCCTGTCTGGTTCCATCTTCTTCTCTGGGGACATCCATTTATGATTTGAGTGGAGGTAGTTGCTCAGCTGGTGTCAGACCGCCCTTGTTTGTCCACGGAGACCTACACTATTGGGATGGCTTCGGGGACTTTGGAGAGTTCTCCTAATTTGTACGATTTTGGATAATGGAATGGGCAGAATGCCCATGGATTGGGTAGGCACAGTCCTAATGTGTGGCTCCAGGGGCCCCAGCCTGGAGGGTGTGTGGCCCAGGAATCTGAGGACAGAAGTCTGAAAACACAAACTCAGCTTAGGTTGGGAACGTAGGTATGGCAGGGCCAATCTACAAACCATGAGAAGGACTCTTCAGGATATGAAGAAAGAGGGAGTCTGAGGCGCTTGCTCAGGATTTTGTTTCTGGATTTTGTATCAAAGATGGGCGTGGAACGTGGGGAGGCCTCATGGGCCATGGACAAATCTTCCTCTCTGTGGATTTGGCCTGGTCCCAATCCCTTTACGTCAATCTGTGGGTTGGGAAGTGTCCTCTCAGGTTTGTTACCTCAGGTGTCCCAACTAAAGAGGAATTCCAAAGCAGAGCCCTGGGGAAGAGTGAAGGGATAACCCAAACGATGGTTATAAATTGGGGCCTAGGGGCATGGCAGACCCAATATGCTGTCTCTTCATCCAGCCACTGAGTGGCCTTACTTAAAGACTGGGCACAGGCTGAGGGTCAGCATGTGTGTTTGTGACCAATGTGGCCCGCGAGCATGGGCGGGGCCTCATGGGCCACACTGGTTTCAACTACACTGAACTTTGGATAACATGCCAATCACAAGGTCTCTTGCCATGGGGAAGGAGCTCTGATTTCTGCATCATTTTCAACCCTGGGCAGTGTTTGGAGATAAGGTCTACGTTCTGAAGCCTGAAAACCGCAGTTGGGAAGAGATGACGACCTAAGGCCATGGCGGGTCTGATGTGCTCAGTGTGCAGTCAGCTTCCTGGGTGTTGGTCCGGAGGTTCGGGTTCAGGTTGTGTCAGACAGTGAATTAATACCCAGGTTAGACTATATAATTCAGGTACAGTCGAGAGCCGTGTAGGTTTATCCTCATTTGAGGTGCCTGGGCTACTCATTAGGCAATATATTTTTTCTAGAGGCAGGCGGAGTGCTGCATTGTGGGTCCGGTATTGCCAAACATGAGGGATTCTGGACCAGGAGTGTGAGGACAAGTCTGAGAACAGAAGCTAGACTTGGGATTCAGGCCGAGGGCACGGCTGGTACCCCCTGCAGGTCTGAACGAATATCTCATGCTTCTGAAGTCAAGGCGAGGATCAGACGTTGGCTCGGGTTGGAGTTTCTGTGCATGACTGCCCCTTCATGAACGGAGCGGAATCTCAAGGCCATGGAGGTTTTCCCACGTTGGGAGTTGTGGGATGCCCCCTTCAAGGATTCCTTCTGCGGGACAATTGAGACCTGTTGGGCAGCTCCAGGATATCCCATATGGAAGGACTCCAGAGCACCGTTCGGGGTGGATGCCTGGGAAGCGGGCCTCGCATTCCAAATGTCTCCTAGCAACAAGACAGTTGAGATCGGATAGCTCTGCGGGAGCAACCGGCGTGGCTGAGTTGAAATGGACTTTTAGGATCGGGCCCATTGTGTGTTTGTGTCCATGAGGGCCTTGGAATGGGGCGTTGGCACCGGGACCCTGAAGTATTCTCCTAAGCTTTTGACATACGTCCCATGCACAAGTTTCCTTGTGGAGATGAGATTTGTTCTGAGGGGTGCCTCAGGAAACCCCCTATGCTGGTATTGGAATCCAGGCTTTTGAGGAGACATGCCTGTAAACCAAAACAATGGATCCGATTATGGCCTAGGGTCCTGTCTGGTTCAATCTTCTTCTCCTGTGATATCCATCTATGGAATGAGTGGAGGGAGATGCACACCTGGTGTCACACCGCCCTTGTTTGTCCCTGGAGACCTACACTATTGGGATGGCCTCGGGGACTTTGGAGAATTTTCTTAATTGGTGAGATTTTGGACAATGGAATGGGCAGAATTCCCATGGTTTGGGTAGGCACAGTCCTAATGTGTGGCTCCAGTGGCCCCAGCCTGAAGGGTGTGCGGCCCAGGACTTTGAGGACAGAAGTCTGAAAACACAAACTCAGCTAAGGTTTTGGGACGTAGGTATGGGAGGCCCAATCTACAAACCATGAGAAGTACCCCTCAGGATATGAAGAAAGAGCGAGTCTGAGGCACTTGCTCAGGCTTTTGTCTCTGGATTTTGTATCAACAATGGCTGTAGAATGTGGGGAGGCCTCATGGGATATGGACGAATCTTCCTCTCTGTGGATTTGGCCCAGTCACAATAGTTTTTCTTCAATTGTCGGATGGGAGGTCTCCTTTCAGGTTTATTACCTCAGGTGTCCGAACAAAATAGGAATTCCAAAGCAGAGCCCTGGGGAAGAGTGAAGGGACAACCCAAACTATGGTTAAAAATTGGGGCCTAGGTGCATGGCAGGCCCATTATGCTGTCTCTTCATCCAGCCACTGAGAGGCCTTACTTGAGGACTGGGCTCATGCTGAGGGTCACAATGTGTGTTTGTGACCAATGTGGCCCGCGAGCATGGGCGGGGCCTCATGGGCCACACTGGTTTCAACTACACTGGACTTTGGACAACCTGCCAAACACAAGGTCTTAGGCCATGGGGAATGTGTTCTGATATCTGCATCATTTTCAACCCTGGGCAGTGGTTGGAGATAAGGTCTAGGTTCTGAAGCCTGAAAAACCGAAGTTGGGAAGAGATTACGACCTAAGGCCATGGCGGGTCTGATATGCTCAGTGTGCGGTCAGCTGCCTGGGTGTTGGTCAGGAGGTTCGGGCTCAGGTTGTGTCAGTCAGTGCATTAGTCCCAGGTTAGACTATATGATTTGGGTACAGTCGAGTGCCGTATAGGTTTATCCTCATTTGAGGTGCCTGGGGAGCTCAATAGGCAAGATATTTTTTCTAGAGGGCAGGCAGAGTGCTGCACTTTGGTTCCAGAATTGCCAAACTTGAGGGCTTCTGGGCCAGGAGTGTGAGGACAGAAGTCTGAGAACACAAGCTAGACTTGGGCTTCAGGCCGAGGGCAGACAGGTACCTCCTGCAGATCTGAACCAATATTTCATGCATCTGAAGTCACGGCGAGGTCTGACGTTGGCTCAGGTTGGAGTTTCTGTGCATGACTGCCCCTTCATGAACAGAGCGGAATCTCAAGGCCATGGAGGTTTTCCCACGTTGGGAGTTGTGGGATGCCCCCTTCAAGGATTCCTTCTGCGGGACAATTGAGACCTGTTGGTCAGCTCCAGGACATCCCATATGGAATGACTCCAGAGCACCGTTCGAGGATCGATGCCAGGGAATCCCGCCTCGCATTCCAATTTTCTCCCAGCAACAAGACAGTTGGTTTTGATGGCTCTGCGGGAGCAATCGGGGCGGCTGTGTTGAAATGGACTTTCCCGAGGTTGGGGCCTAATGTGTGTTTGTGTCCATGAGGGCCTTGGAATGGGGCGGTGACACTGGGACCCTGAAGTATTCTCCTAAGCTTTTGACATAGGTCCCATGCACAAGTATCCTGTGGAAACGAGATTTGTTCTGATGGGTGCCTCAAAAAAACCCCTATGCTGGTCTTGGAATCCAGGCTTTTGAGGAGACATGTCTGTAAACCAAAGCAATGGATACGAATATGGCCTAGGGTCCTGTCTGGTTCCATCTTCTTCTCTGGGGACATCCATTTATGATATGAGTGGAGGTAGATGCTCAGCTGGTGTCAGACCGCCCTTGTTTGTCCCCGGAGACCTACACTATTGGGATGGCCTCGGGGACTTTGGAGAGTTCTCCTAATTTGTACGATTTTGGATAATGGAATGGGCAGAATCCCCATGGATTGGGTAGGCACAGTCCTAATGTGTGGCTCCAGGGGCCCCAGCCTGGAGGGTGTGTGGCCCAGGAATCTGAGGACAGAAGTCTGAAAACACAAACTCAGCTTAGGTTTGGAACGTAGGTATGGCAGGGCCAATCTACAAACCATGAGAAGCACTCTTCAGGATATGAAGAAAGAGGGAGTCTGAGGCACGTGCTCAGGATTTTGTCTCTGGATTTTGTATCAAAGATGGGCGTGGAACGTGGGGAGGCCTCATGGGCCATGGACGAATCTTCTTCTCTGTGGATTTGACCCGGTCCCAATTTCGTTCCGTCAATCTGTGGGATGGGAGGTCTCCTCTCAGGTTTGTTACCTCAGGTGTCCCAACCAAAGAGGAATTCCAAAGCAGAGCCCTGGGGAAGAGTGAAGGGACAACCCAAACGATGGTTATAAATTGGGGCCTAGGGGCATGGCAGACCCAATATGCTGTCTCTTCATCCAGCCACTGAGTGGCCTTACTTAAAGACTGGGCACAGGCTGAGGGTCAGCATGTGTGTTTGTGACCAATGTGGCCCGCGAGCATGGGCGGGGCCTCATGGGCCACACTGGTTTCAACTACACTGAACTTTGGATAACATGCCAATCACAAGGTCTCTTGCCATGGGGAAGGAGCTCTGATTTCTGCATCATTTTCAACCCTGGGCCGTGGTTGGAGATAAGGTCTAGGTTCTGAAGCCTGAAAACCACAGTTGGGAAGTGATGACGATCTAAGGCCATGTCGGGGCTCATGTGCTCAGTGTGCGGTCAGCTGCCTGGGTGTTGGTCCAGAGTTTCTGGTTCAGGTTGTGTCAGACAGTGCATTATTGCCCAGGTTAGACTATATAATTTAGGTACAGTCGAGTGCCGTGTAAGTTTATCCTCATTTGAGGTGCCTGGGAATATCATTAGGCAATATATTTTTCCCAGAGGGCAGGCATATTGCTGCATTGAGGGTCCGGAATTGCCAAACTTGAGGGCTTCTGGGCCAAGAGTGTGAGGACAGAAGTTTCAGAACACAAGCTAGACTTGGGCTTCAGGCCTTGGGTAGGGCAATGGGTATGGCAAATACCCCCTGCAGATCTGAACCAATATCTCATGTATCTGAAGTCACGACGAGGATCAGAAGTTGGCTCGGGTTGGAGTTTCTGTGCATGTCTGCCCCTCCATGAACGGAGCAGAATCTCAAGGCCATGGAGGTTTTCCAACGTTGGGAGTGTGGGATCCCCCTTCAAGGATTCCTTCTGCGGGACAATTGAGCACTGTTGGTCAGCTCCAGGACAATCCATATGGAATGACTGCAGTGCACCGTTCGAGGACTGATGCCAGGGAAGCCAGCCTCGCATTCCAATTGTCTCCTAGCAACAAGACAGTTGAGTCCTATGGCTCTGACTGAGCAATCGGGGCGGCTGTGTTGAAATGGACTTTCCCGAGGTTGGGGCCTAATGTGTGTTTGTGTCCATGAGGACCTTGGAATGGAGCGGTGGCACTGGGACCCTGAAGTATTCTCCTAAGCTTTTGACATAGGTCCCATGCACAAGTTTCCTCGTGGAGACGAGTTTTGTTCTGATGGGTGCCTCAGGAAACCCCCTATGCTGGTCTTGGAATCCAGGCTCTTGAGGAGATATGCCTGTAAACCAAAGCAATGGATCCGATTATGGCCTAGGGTCCTGTCTGGTTCCATCTTCTTCTCTGGGGACATCCATTTATGGTATGAGTGGATGTAGATGCTCAGCTGGTGTCAGACCGCCCTTGTTTGTCCCGGGAGACCTACACTATTGGCATGGCCTTGGGGACTTTGGAGGGTTCTTCTAATTTGTACGATTTTGAACAATGGAATGGGCGGAATTCCCATGGATTGGGTAGGCACAGTCCTAATGTGTGGCTCCAGGGGCCCCAGCCTGGAGGGTGTGTGGCCCAGAAATTTGAGGACAGAAGTCTGAAAACACAAACTCAGCTTAGGTTGGGGACGTAGGTATGGCAGGTCCAATCTACAAACCATGAGAAGAACTCTTCAGGATATGAAGAAAGAGCGAGTCTGAGGCGCTTGCTCAGGCTTTTGTCTCTGGATTTTGTATCAAAGATGGGCGTGGAATGTGGGGAGGCCTCATGGGCCATGGATGAATCTTCCTCTCTGTTGATTTGGCCCGGTCCCAATTTCTTTCCATCAATTTGTGGAATGGGAGGTATCCTCTCAGGTTTGTTAATTCAGGTGTCCCAACCAAAGAGGAATTCCAAAGCAGAGCCCTGGGGAAGAGTGAAGGGACAACCCAAACGATGGTTAAAAATTGGGGCCTAGGGGCATGGCAGGCCCAATATGCTGTCTCTTCATCCAGCCACTGAGTGGCCTTACTTAAGGACTGGGCACAGCCTGAGAGTCACAATGTGTGTTTGTGACCAATGTGGCCGCGAGCATGGGCGGGGCCTCATGGGCCATACTGGTTTCAACTACACTGAACTTAGGACAATATGCCAATCACAAGGTCTCTTGCCATGGGGTAGGAGCTCTGATTTCTGCATCATTTTCAACCCTGGGCAGTGGTTGGATATAAAGTCTAGGATCTGAAGTCTGAAAACCGCAGTTGGGAAGAGATGACGACAAAACCATGGCGGGTCTGATGTGCTCAGTGTGCGGTCAGCTGCCTGGGTGTTGCTCCGGAGTTTCGGGTTCAGGTTGTGTCAGACAGCGCATTAGTGCCCAGGTTAGACTATATAATTTAGGTACAGTCGAGTGCCGTTTAAGTTTATCCTCATTTGAAGTGCCTGGGCAAATCATTAGGCAAGATATTTTTTCTAGAGGGGAGGCAGGGTGCTGCATTGTGGGTCCGGAATTGCCAAACTTGAGGGCTTCTGGGCCAGGAGTATGAGAACAGAAGTCTGAGAACACAAGCTAGACTTGGGCTTCAGGCCGAGGGCACGGCAGGTACCGCCTGCAGATCTGAAACAATATCTCTTGCATCTGAAGTCACGGCGAGGATCAGACTTTGCCTCGGGTTGGAGTTTCTGTGCATGACTGCCCCTTTATGAACGGAGCGGAATTTCAAGGCCATGGAGGTTTTCCCACGTTGGGAGTTGTGGGATGCCCCCTTCAAGGATTCCTTCTGCGGGACAATTGAGACCTGTTGGGCAGCTCCAGGATATCCCATATGGAAGTACTCCAGAGCACCGTTCGGGGATGGATGCCAGGGTAGTGGGCCTCGCATTCCAATTGTCTCCTAGCAACAAGACAGTTGAGATCTGAAGACTCTGCGGTAGCAACCGGGTTGGCTAGTTGAAATGGACTTTCCCGAGAATGGGGCCTGATATGTGTTTGTTTCCATGAGGGCATTGGAATGGGGCGGTGGCACCGGGACCCTGAAGTATTCTCCTAAGATTTTGACATAGGTCCCATGCACAAGTTTCCTTGTCGAGACGAGATTTGTTCTGTTGGGTGCCTCAGGAAATCCCCTATGCTGGTCTGGAATCCAGGCTTTTGAGGAGACATGCCTGTAAACCAAAGCAATGGATCCGATTATGGCCTAGGGTCCTGTATGGTTCCATCTTCTTCTCTGGGGACATCCATCTATGGTATGAGTGGAGGTTGATGCTCAGCTGGTGTCAGACCGCCCTTGTTTATACCGGGAAACCTACACTATTGTGATGGCCTCGGGAAATTTGGAGGGTTCTCCTAATTTGTACGATTTTGGACAATGGAATGGGCAGTGTTCCCATGGATTGGGTAGGCACAGTCCTAATGTGTGGCTCCAGGGGCCCCAGTCCGGAGGGAGTGTGGCCCAGGAATTTGAGGACAGAAGTCTGAAAACAGAAACTCAGCTTACGTTTGGGGAAGTACGTATGGAAGGTCCAATCTACAAACCATGAGAAGAACTCTTCAGGATATGAAGAAAGATCGAGTCTGAGGCACTTGCTCAGGCTTTTGTCTCTGGATTTTGTATCAAAGATGGGCGTGGAACGTGGGGAGGCCTCATGGGCCATGGACGAATCTTCCTCTCTGTGGATTTGTCCCAGTCCCAATTTCTTTCCGTCAATCTGTGGGATGGGAGATCTCCTCTCAGGTTTGTTACCTCAGGTGTCCCAACCAAAGAGGAATTCCAAAGCAGAGCCCTGGGGAAGAGTGAAGGGACAACCCAAACTATGTTTAAAAATTGGGACCTAGGGGCATGGCAGGCCCAATATGCTGTCTCTTCATCCAACCACTGAGAGGCCTTACTTGAGGACTGGGCACAGGCTGAGGGTCACAATGTGTGTTTGTGACCAATGTGGCCCGCGAGCATGGGCGGGGCCTCATGGGCCACACTTGTTTCAACTACACTGGACTTTGGACAACATGCCAATCACAAGGTCTCTTGCCATGAGGAAGGTGTTCTGATGTCTGCATCATTTTCAACCCTGGGCAGTGGTTAAAGATAAGGTCTAGGTTCTGAAGCCTGAAAAACCGAAGTTGGGAAGAGATGACGACCTAAGGCCATGGCGGGTCTGATATGCTCAGTGTGCGGTCAGCTGCCTGGGTGTTGGTCAGGAGGTTCTGGCTCAGGTTGTGTCAGACAGTGCATTAGTGCCCAGGTTTGACTATATGATTTGGGTACAGTCGAGTGCCGTGTAGGTTTATCCTCATTTGATGTGCCTGGGCTGCTCTTAGGCAAGATATTTTTTATAGATGGCAGGCAGAGTGCTGCATTGTGAGTCCAGAATTGCCAAACTTGAGGGCTTCTGGGCCAGGAGTGTGAGTACAGAAGTCTGAGAAAATAAGCTAAACTTGGGCTTCAGGCAGAGGGCACAGCATGTACCCCCTGCAGAGTGAACCAATATCTCAAGCATCTGAAATCACGGTGAGGATTAGATGTTGGCTCAGGTTGGAGTTTCTGTGCATGACTGCCCCTTCATGAACAGAGCGGAATCTCAAGGCCATGGAGGTTTTCCCACGTTGGGAGTTGTGGGATGCCCCCTTCAAGGATTCCTTCTGCGGGACAATTGAGACCTGTTGGGCAGCTCCAGGACATCCCATATGGAATGACTCCAGAGCACCGTTCGAGGATCGATGCCAGGGAATCCCGCCTCGCATTCCAATTTTCTCCCAGCAACAAGACAGTTGAGTTTTGATGGCTCTGCGGGAGCAATCGGGGCGGCTGTGTTGAAATGGACTTTCCCGAGGTTGGGGCCTAATATGTGTTTGTGTCCATGAGGGCCTTGGAATGGGGCGGTGACACCGGGACCCTGAAGTATTCTCCTAAGCTTTTGACATAGGTCCCATGCACAAGTTTCCTTATGGAAACGAGATTTGTTCTGATGGGTGCCTCAAAAAACCTTCTATGCTGGTCTTGGAATCCAGGCTTTTGAGGAGACATGTCTGTAAACCAAAGCAATGGATCCGAATATGGCCTAGGGTCCTGTCTGGTTCCATCTTCTTCTCTGGGGACATCCATTTATGATATGAGTGGAGGTAGATGCTCAGCTGGTGTCAGACCGCCCTTGTTTGTCCCCGGAGACCTACACTATTGGGATGGCCTCGGGGACTTTGGAGAGTTCTCCTAATTTGTACGATTTTGGATAATGGAATGGGCAGAATGCCCATGGATTGCGTAGGCACAGTCCTAATGTGTGGCTCCAGGGGCCCCAGCCTGGAGGGTGTGTGGCCCAGGAATCTGAGGACAGAAGTCTGAAAACACAAACTCAGCTTAGGTTGGGAACGTAGGTATGGCAGGGCCAATCTACAAACCATGAGAAGCACTCTTCAGGATATGAAGAAAGAGCGATTCTGAGGCGCTTGCTCAGGCTTTTGTCTCTGGATTTTGTATCAAAGATGGGCGTGGAACGTGGGGAGGCCTCATGGGCCATGGACGAATCTTCCTCTCTGTGGATTTGGCCCGGTCCCAATTTCTTTCTGTCTATCTGTGGGATGGGAGGTCTCCTCTCAGGTTTGTTACCTCAGGTGTCCCAACCAAAGAGGAATTCCAAAGCAGAGCCCTGGGGAAGAGTGAAGGGACAACCCAAACGATGGTTATAAATTGGGGCCTAGGGGTATGGCAGACCCAATATGCTGTCTCTTCATCCAGCCACTGAGTGGCCTTACTTAAAGACTGGGCACAGGCTGAGGGTCAGCATGTGTGTTTGTGACCAATGTGGCCCGCGAGCATGGGCGGGGCCTCATGGGCCACACTGGTTTCAACTACACTGAACTTTGGATAACATGCCAATCACAAGGTCTCTTGCCATGGGGAAGGAGCTCTGATTTCTGCATCATTTTCAACCCTGGGCAGTGTTTGGAGATAAGGTCTACGTTCTGAAGCCTGAAAACCGCAGTTGGGAAGAGATGACGACCTAAGGCCATGGCGGGTCTGATGTGCTCAGTGTGCGGTCAGCTGCCTGGGTGTTGGTCCGGAGGTTCGGGTTCAGGTTGTGTCAGACAGTGAATTAGTACCCAGGTTAGACTATATAATTCAGGTACAGTCGAGAGCCGTGTAGGTTTATCCTCATTCGAGGTGCCTGGGCTACTCATTAGGCAATATATTTTTTCTAGAGGCAGGCAGAGTGCTGCATTGTGGGTCCGGTATTGCCAAACATGAGCGATTCTGGACCAGGAGTGTGAGGACAAGTCTGAGAACAGAAGCTAGACTTGGGCTTCAGGCCGAGGGCACGGCTGGTACCCCCTGCAGATCTGAACGAATATCTCATGCTTCTGAAGTCACGGCGAGGATCAGACGTTGGCTCGGGTTGGAGTTTCTGTGCATGACTGCCCCTTCATGAACGGAGCGGAATCTCAAGGCCATGGAGGTTTTCCCACGTTGGGAGTTGTGGGATGCCCCCTTCAAGGATTCCTTCTGCGGGACAATTGAGACCTGTTGGGCAGCTCCAGGATATCCCATATGGAAGGACTCCAGAGCACCGTTCGGGGTGGATGCCTGGGAAGCAGGCTTCGCATTCCAAATGTCTCCTAGCAACAAGACAGTTGAGATCGGATAGCTCTGCGGGAGCAACCGGCGTGGCTGAGTTGAAATGGACTTTTAGGATCGGGCCCATTGTGTGTTTGTGTCCATGAGGGCCTTGGAATTGGGCATTGGCCCTGGGACCCTGAAGTATTCTCCTAAGCTTTTGACATACCTCCCATGCACAAGTTTCCTTGTGGAGATGAGATTTGTTCTGAGGGGTGCCTCAGGAAACCCCCTATGCTGGTATTGGAATCCAGGCTTTTGAGGAGACATGCCTGTAAACCAAAACAATGGATCCGATTATGGCCTAGGGTCCTGTCTGGTTCAATCTTCTTCTCCTGTGATATCCATCTATGGAATGGGTGGAGGGAGATGCTCACCTGGTGTCACACCGCCCTTGTTTGTCCCAGGAGACCTACACTATTGGGATGGCCTCGGGGACTTTGGAGAGTTTTCTTAATTGGTGAGATTTTGGACAATGGAATGGGCAGAATTCCCATGGATTGGGTAGGCACAGTCCTAATGTGTGGCTCCAGGGGCCCCAGCCTGGAGGGTGTGCGGCCCAGGACTTTGAGGACAGAAGTCTGAAAACACAAACTCAGCTAAGGTTTTGGGACGTAGGTATGGGAGGCCCAATCTACAAACCATGAGAAGTACCCCTCAGGATATGAAGAAAGAGCGAGTCTGAGGCACTTGCTCAGGCTTTTGTCTCTGGATTTTGTATCAACAATGGCTGTAGAATGTGGGGAGGCCTCATGGGATATGGACGAATCTTCGTCTCTGTGGATTTGGCCCGGTCCCAATAGTTTTTCTTCAATTGTCGGATGGGAGGTCTCCTTTCAGGTTTATTACCTCAGGTGTCCGAACAAAATAGGAATTGCAAAGCAGAGCCCTGGGGAAGAGTGAAGGGACAACCCAAACTATGGTTAAAAATTGGGGCCTAGGTGCATGGCAGGCCCAATATGCTGTCTCTTCATCCAGCCACTGAGAGGCCTTACTTGAGGACTGGGCTCATGCTGAGGGTCACAATGTGTGTTTGTGACCAATGTGGCCCGCGAGCATGGGCGGGCCCTCATGGGCCACACTGGTTTCAACTACACTGGACTTTGGACAACCTGCCAAACACAAGGTCTCTGGCCATGGGGAATGTGTTCTGATATCTGCATCATTTTCAACCCTGGGCAGTGGTTGGAGATAAGGTCTAGGTTCTGAAGCCTGAAAAACCGAAGTTGGGAAGAGATGACGACCTAAGGCCATGGCGGGTCTGATATGCTCATTGTGCGGTCAGCTGCCTGGGTGTTGGTCAGGAGGTTCGGGCTCAGGTTGTGTCAGTCAGTGCATTAGTCCCAGGTTAGACTATATGATTTGGGTACAGTCGAGTGCCGTATAGGTTTATCCTCATTTGAGGTGCCTGGGGAGCTCAATAGGCAAGATATTTTTTCTAGAGGGCAGGCAGAGTGCTGCACTTTGGTTCCAGAATTGCCAAACTTGAGGGCTTCTGGGCCAGGAGTGTGAGGACAGAAGTCTGAGAACACAAGCTAGACTTGGGCTTCAGGCCGAGGGCACGGCAGGTACCTCCTGCAGATCTGAACCAATATTTCATGCATCTGAAGTCACGGCGAGGATCAGACGTTGGCTCGGGTTGGAGTTTCTGTGCATGACTGCCCCTTCATGAACGGAGCGGAATCTCAAGGCCATGGAGGTTTTCCCACGTTGGGAGTTGTGGGATGCCCCCTTCAAGGATTCCTTCTGCGTGACAATTGAGACCTGTTGGGCAGCTCCAGGACATCCCATAGGGAATGACTCCAGAGCACCGTTCGAGGATCGATGCCAGGGAATCCCGCCTCGCATTCCAATTTTCTCCCAGCAACAAGACAGTTGAGTTTTGATGGCTCTGCGGGAGCAATCGGGGCGGCTGTGTTGAAATGGACTTTCCCGAGGTTGGGGCCTAATGTGTGTTTGTGTCCATGAGGGCCTTGGAATGGGGCGGTGGCACCGAGACCCTGAAGTTTCTCCTAAGCTTTTGACATAGCTCCCATGCACAAGTTTCCCTGTGGAGACGAGATTTGTTCTGATGGGTGCCTCAGGAAATCACTTATGCTGGTATTGGAATCCAGGCTTTTGAGGAGACACACCTGTACCAAAACAATGGATCCGATTATGGCCTAGGGCCCTGTCTGGTTCCATCTTCTTCTCTGGAGATATCCATCTATGGAATGAGTGGGGGTAGATGCTCACGTGGTGTTAGACCGCCCTTGTTTGTACCCGGAGATCTACACTATTGGGATGGCCTCAGGGATTTTGGAGGGTTCTCCTAATTTGTACGATTTTGGACAATGGAATGGGCAGAATTCTCATGAATTGGGTAGGCACAGTCCTAATGTGTGGCTCCAGGGGCCCCAGCCAGGAGGGTGTGTTGCCCAGGACTTTGAGGACAGAAGTCTGAAAATACAAACTCAGCTCAGGTTTTGGGACGTAGTTATGGCAGGCCCAATCTACAGACCATGAGGAGAACTCTTCAGGATATGAAGAAAGATCGAGTCTGAGGCACTTGCTCAGGCTTTTGTCTCTGGATTGTGAATCAACGATGGCCATGGATGTGGGGAGGCCTCATGGGCCATGGACGAATCTTCCTCTCTGTGGATTTGTCCCAGTCCCAATTCTTTTTCGTCAATCTGTGGAATGGGAGGTCGCCTTTCACATTTGTTACCTCAGGTGACCCAACCAAAGAGTAATTACAAAGCGCAGCCCTGGGGAAGAGTGAAGGGACAACCCAAACTATCGTTAAAAATTGGGGCCTAGGGGCATGGCAGGCCCAATATGCTGTCTCTTCATCCAGCCACTGAGAGGCCATACTTGAGGACTGGGCTCATGCTGAGGGTCACAATGTGTGTTAGTGACCAATGTGGCCTGTGAGCAAGAGCGGGGCCACATGGGCCACACTGGTTTCAACTACACTGACTTTGTACAACATGCCAATCACAAGGTCTCTTGCCATGGGGAAGGTGTTCTGATGTCTGCATCATTTTCAACCCTGGGCAGTGGTTGAAGATAAGGTCCTGGTCTGAAGCCTGAAAAACCGAAGTTGGGAAGAGATGACGACCTAAGGCCATGGCGGGTCTGATATGCTCAGTGTGCGGTCAGCTGCCTGGGTGTTGGTCAGGAGGTTCTGGCTCAGGTTGTGTCAGACAGTGCATTAGTGCCCAGGTTAGACTATATAATTTGGGTGGCCTCAGGGGCCTTGGAGCTTTTCCCTAAGGTGTAGGGTTGTGGTGAATGGATTGGGCACACTTTCCTAGGAGAGGCAGGCACAATCTATCGCTGTGGCTAGAGGCCCTAGCCTCGAGGTTGTGTGGGTCCAGGCTGTGGGCACAGAAGTCTGAAAACACAAACTCAGCTTATGAGTGGTGCCTAGGGTATGGCAGGCCGGATGTACAGCCCGAGAGGGAGCTGCTCGTCCTCTGAAACAAGGGCGAGTGGGAGGCGTTCCCTCAGGCTTTTGTCTCTGGATGTTGTTTCCGGGATAGCCGCGATTGGAGGGGTGGCCTCAGGGACTGTGGACGAGTATCCCTCTCTGGGGATTTGTCCCAGCTCCCAAGAATTTGGGGTCATTTTTTGGGAAGGGTTGAGTCCTGTTGTTTGGCTCATGTGTCTCTCCAAGAAAGGGATTCCAGAGCAGAGCCCCAGATACGGGTGGGGCGACTGGAAAACTCAAACACTGGTGAGGATTGGGTGCATAGGGGCTTGGCAAGCCCCATATGCGGGCTCTTGGCCCTGGCCCTGACAGGCCTTTCTTTGACATGGGGCTCATGCTGAGGGTCAGAGTGTGAATTTGTGCCCAAGCACCACTCAAGTTTGGGCGTGGCATCAGGGGCATGAAGGTTTCTTCCACCCTGAAGGTGTTACTCCATGCCAAGAGCAAGCTTTACAGCCATGGGAAAGGAGGAGTTCTGTTTTATGCTTGCGATACCCAGCTGTGTGGAGAATTGATATAATATCTAGGTTCAGATATCTGAAAACCAACATTAGGAAGAGGTGACGGCACAAGACCATGGCGTGTCCGAAGTGCTGGGTGTGCAGCCAGCTTTCTCCTTGTCTGTCTGGACGTCTGGCTTCAGGCTGTGTCAGACAGAACATGAGTGCCCAGAGCAGCCTATCCATTTCGGGTACCGTCGAGGCCCGAACAGGTTGATCCTCATCTGGGTTTTCTGGAGAGCCCCACAGGGAAACGATTTTCTTCCGTTGGGCAGACCCTGGGCTGTGTTGTGGTTCTGGAGATCCTAGTCCGGAGGGCTTGTTTGCCAGGAGTGTGAGGAAGGAAGTCTGAAAAGAAAATCTAGCGTGATGTTTGGGACCGAGGGCACGGCAGTCCCACTCTGCAGAGGCTGAATTGAGATCTACTGCACTGAGGTCATGTCAACTATGAGACGTGCCTCAGGCTAGAGTTTTTGTCCAGCATGGCCTCTTCCTGAAGGGTGTGGCTACTTCATGAGGCCAGGGGTGTTTGCCTACGATGGGATTTGTGAACTACTCCAAACCTCAAGTTTTCCTTTTGCACGACAGTCGAGTCCTATTGGATGATTCCTGAGGCCCCATAGGGAAAGACTCGAGAACAGGTGTCTAAGCGTGGATGCCTGGGAATGCCACCTCATATTCCCACTCTTTAGTCAGGACAAGGCAGGCTCAATCTGCGGGCTCCTGGGTGAGCTACCCAGAGGGGAGAGTTGAAATGGACTCTCCTGAAGATGAGTCCTACTGTGGCTTGGTGGCCTGGGAGACCTTGGAATGTGGAGGTGGCTCAGGGACTCTGCAGGATTCTCCAACCTGAGGTGTTTGACACGGCTCCAACAAGGAAGCTTCCCATGTGGAGACGAGAGAAGTTCTGTTCAGTGCCTCAGGAAAGCCCCATATCCTGTTCTTCGAACCAAAGCCTCTGAGGAGTGACACCTGGAAAACAAAGCAAGAGTTGAGATTAGATCCTAAGGGCCTGTCCGGCTCAACCTTCTATCTCTGTTGACATCTGTGTGCAAGCCTTCATTGAGGTAGCAGCTCAGCTTGTGTCCGAAGGCCCCTGTGTGTGCAGGGAGGCTCCCGGTAATGGTATGTCCTCGGGGGCCTTGAGGTTTCTCATATTCTGGAGGTGTGTGGCCAAAGGAATGGACAGAGTTTCCCAGGAGAGAGCAGGCATGGTCCTGTGGTATGGCTCCAGAGGACCCAGCCTAGAGGCTGTGTTTGCCAGGGCTGTGGGGACAGATGTCTGAAAAAGCAAACTTGGCTCAGGTAGGGGCCAAGGTAATGGCAGGCCTGATCTCCAGTCCGAGAGGGGAGATCCTCTGGATATCAAAGGAGGGCAAGTGGGAGGCAGTCGCTCAGGCTTTTGTCTCTGGGTGTTGCGTTCACAGTGGCCGTTCAGGGTAGGGGTTGCTTCAGGGGCCGAGGAAGAGCCTTCCTCTCGGGGGATTGTCTAAGCTCCCAAGTGTTTGGGTTCATTCTGTGAGAAGGGAAGAGTACTGTTTTCTGTCATAGGGGACCCGCCAAAAGAGGGACTCTAGAGTACAGCAGTGGGTTTCCTCAACTGGAATACACACCATCTAGTTAGTCCTGCGTGCCTATGGGCATGGCAAGCCACATATGCGGGCTCTTGGTCCAATCACTGAGAGGCGTTACTTGAATAAGGTACTCACGCTGAGGGTCACAATGTGTGTTTGTGCCCAAGGCGGCCCTCACACATGGGCGTGGCCTCATGGGCCATGCCGTTTTCTCCTACACTGAAGGTTTGACTCACTGCCAGCAGCAAGGTTTCTTGCCATGGGGAAGGAGGGGTTCTGACTTGTGCATCAGGTTCCCCCCTGTGCAGGGATTGGAGATAAGGTCTAGGTTCTGATGACTGTAAACCCAGGTTGGGAATGGATGGTGGCCTAAGGCAGTGGCGGGTCCAATGTGCTGGGTGTGCAGCCAGCTGTGTCGGTGTCTGTTGGAAGGTCTGGTCTCAGGCTATTTGCGACAGAGCATCAGTGTTTAAGGTAGCCTATGCAATTGGGGTGTTGCCGAGGGCCAAGCAGTTTGATCCTCATTTGGGGTTTCTGGGCAGCACCATAGACAAAGTTTTTCTCCTGGGAGGCAGGCGGAGTGCTTCATTGTGGCCCCAGAATTCCCAGTAGGGAGGGTTTGTGGGCCAGGAGTGTGAGGACGGAAGTCTAGGAACACAAGCTAAAGTGAGGATTGGAGCCAAGGGCAGAGCAGGCCCACTAGGCAGAGGCTGAATCAAAATCTCCTGCATCTGAAGTCAGGCTGAGGATCAGACGTTGGCTGAGGCTGGAGTATGTGTCCATGATGGCACCTTCATGAAGCGGGGGCCTCATGAGGCCAAGGAAGTTTTCCCACGCTGAGTTTGGAGGTTGCCCCAAACCACCAGGTTTACTTCTGTTAGATATTTATGTACTGTTGCATGGCTCCAGGACATACCATACGGAAGGACTGGAGAGCACGGTTCGAAGGATGGATCCCTGTACAGCATGCCTCGCATTCCCATTGGCCATTAGCCACAAGATATGTTTGATCTGCTGCCTCTGGGGCACGCTAACCAGGGGGCTGAGTTGAAATGGCCTCTCCTGAGGATGCGTCATAATGTGCGTTTGGGTCCATGGAAACCTTGGAATGTGCTGGTTGTTCAGTGGCCCTGCGGAACTCTCCTACCTGAAGGGTTTGATACATCCCCAGTCAGTAAGCTCCCCATGTGGAGACGAGAGAGGTTTGGTTTGGTGCCTCAGAAAAGCCCCGTGTGCTGGTCAACGAAAACACACCTCTGAGGACGGACACATGGAAACCAAAGCTAAGGTTCAGATTAGGGCCTGGGGGCCTGTCCATTTCAACCTTCTGTCTCTGGGGACACTGTCTGAGAGTCTAAGTGGAGATAGTTGCTCCGCTGGTGTCAGAGAGCCCCTCTTAGTCCATGGTGGCCTACACTATTGATGGCCTCAGGGGCCTTAGAGCTTTTCCCTAACCTGTAGGGTTGTGGTCAATGGATTGGGCACAATTTCCTTGGAAAGTGCAGGCACAATCTTTCGCTGTGGCTCCAGAGGCCCTAGCCTGACGGTTGTGTGGGTCCAGGCTGAGGGCACAGAAGTCTGAAAACACAAACTCAGCTTATGAGTGGCGCCTAGGGTATGGCAGGCCGGATGTACAGCCCGAGAGGGAGCTCCTGGGCCTCTGAAACAAGGGCGAGTGGGAGGCGTTCCTTCAGGCTTTTGTCTCTGGATGTTGTGTCCGAGATAGCCGTGGATTGGAGGGGTGGCCTCAGGGACTGTGGACGAGTATCCCTCTCTGGGGATTTGTCCCAGCTCCCAAGAGTTTGGGGTCATTTTGTGGGAAGGGTGGAGTCCTGTTGTCTGGCTCATGTGTCTCTCCAAGAAAGGGATTCCAGAGCAGAGCCCCAGGTACGGGCGGGGCGACTGGAAAACTCAAACACTGGTGAGGATTGGGTGCATAGGGGCTTGGCAAGCCCCATATGCGGGCTCTTGGCCCAGGCCCTGACAGGCCTTCCTTTGACATGGGGCTCATGCTGAGGGTCAGAGTGTGAATTTGTGCCCAAGCAGCACTCAAGTTTGGGCGTGGCATCAGGGACCAGGAAGGTTTCTCCCACCCTGAAGGTGTGACTCCATGCCAAGAGCAAGCTTTACAGCCACGGGGAAGGAGGAGTTCTGTGTTGTGCTTGCGATACCCAGCTGTGTGGAGAATTGATATAATGTCTAGGTTCAGATATCTGAAAACCAAGGTTAGGAAGAGGTGACGGCATAAGACCATGGCGTGTCCGAAGTGCTGGGTGTGCGGCCAGCTGTCTCCTTGTCTGTCTGGACGTCTGGCTTCAGGCTGTGTCAGACAGAGCATGAGTGCCCAGAGCAGCCTATCCAGTTCGGGTACCGTCGAGGCCCGAGCAGGTTGATCCTCATCTGGGTTTTCTGGAGAGAGCCCCACAGGGAAACGTTTTTCTTCCCTTGGGCAGACCCTGGGCTGGGTTGTGGTTCTGGAGTTCCTAGTCCGGAGGGCTTGTTTGCCAGGAGTGTGAGGAAGGAAGTCTGAAAACACAAGCTAGCGTGAGGTTTGGGACCGATGGCACGGCAGGCCCACTCTGAGAGGCTGAATCGAGATCTCCTGCACTGAGGTCATTTCAACTATGAGACGTGCCTCAGGCTAGAGTTTTTGTCCAGCATGGCCTCTTCCTGAATGGTGTGGGGGCCTCATGAGGCCAGGAAGGTTTGCCTACGATGGGATTTGTGAACTACTCCAAACCTCAAGGTTTCCTTCTGCACGAAAGTCGAGCGCTATTGGATGGTTCCAGGAGGCCCCATACGGAAAGCCTCGAGAGCAGGTGTCTAAGCGTGGATGCTTGGGAACGCCACCTCATATTCCCACTCTTTAGTCAGGACAAGGCAGGCTCAATCTGCGGGCTCCTGGGTGAGCTACCCAGAGGGGAGAGTTGAAATGGACTCTCCTGAAGATGAGTCCTACTGTGGCTTGGTGGCCTGGGAGACCTTGGAATGTGGAGGTGGCTCAGGGACTCTGCAGGATTCTCCAACCTGAGGTGTTTGACACGGCTCCAACAAGGAAGCTTCCCATGTG
The DNA here is from genome assembly GCF_964662115.1 of Mustela nivalis. NCBI lineage: Eukaryota > Metazoa > Chordata > Mammalia > Carnivora > Mustelidae > Mustela > Mustela nivalis. Next base: position 25,208 of record NW_028133629.1, read on the forward strand.
GAGACGAGAGAAGTTCTGTTCAGTGCCTCAGGAAAGCCCCATATCCTGTTCTTCGAACAAAAGCCTCTGAGGAGTGACACCTGGAAAACAAAGCAAGAGTTGAGATTAGGGCCTGAGTGCCTGTCCGGCTCAACCTTCTATCTCTGTTGACATCTGTGTGCATGCCTTCATGTAGCTAGCAGCTCAGCTTGTGTCTGAAGGCCCCTGTGTGTGCAGGGAGGCTCCCGGTAATGGTATGTCCTCGGGGGCCTTGAGGTTTCTCATATTCTGGAGGTGTGTGGCCAAAGGAATGGACAGAGTTTCCCAGGAGAGAGCAGGCATGGTCCTGTGGTATGGCTCCAGAGGACCCAGCCTAGAGGCTGTGTTTGCCAGGGCTGTGGGGACAGATGTCTGAAAAAGCAAACTTGGCTCAGGTAGGGGCCAAGGTAATGGCAGGCCTGATCTCCAGTCCGAGAGGGGAGATCCTCTGGATATCAAAGGAGGGCAAGTGGGAGGCAGTCGCTCAGGCTTTTGTCTCTGGGTGTTGCGTTCACAGTGGCCGTTCAGGGTAGGGGTTGCTTCAGGGGCCGAGGAAGAGCCTTCCTCTCGGGGGATTGTCCAAGCTCCCAAGTGTTTGGGTTCATTCTGTGGGAAGGGAAGAGTACTGTTTTCTGCCACAGGGGACCCCCCAGGAGAGGGACTCTAGAGCACAGCAGTGGGTTCCCTCAACTGGAATACACACCATCTAGTTAGTCCTGCGTGCCTATGGGCATGGCAAGCCACATATGCGGGCTCTTGGTCCAATCACTGAGAGGCGTTACTTGAATAAGGTACTCACGCTGAGGGTCACAATGTGTGTTTGTGCCCAAGGCGGCCCTCACACATGGGCGTGGCCTCATGGGCCATGCCGTTTTCTCCTACACTGAAGGTTTGACTCACTGCCAGCAGCAAGGTTTCTTGCCATGGGGAAGGAGGGGTTCTGACTTGTGCATCAGGTTCCCCCCTGTGCAGGGATTGGAGATAAGGTCTAGGTTCTGATGACTGAAAACCCAGGTTGGGAATGGATGGTGGCCTAAGGCAGTGGCGGGTCCAATGTGCTGGGTGTGCAGCCAGCTGTGTCGGTGTCTGTTGGAAGGTCTGGGCTCAGGCTATTTGCGACAGAGCATCAGTGTTTAAGGTAGCCTATGCAATTGGGGTGTTGCCGAGGGCCAAGCAGTTTGATCCTCATTTGGGGTTTCTGGGCAGCACCATAGACAAAGTTTTTCTCCTGGGAGGCAGGCGGAGTGCTTCATTGTGGCCCCAGAATTCCCAGAAGGGAGGGTTTGTGGGCCAGGAGTGTGAGGACGGAAGTCTAGGAACACAAGCTAAAGTGAGGATTGGAGCCAAGGGCAGAGCAGGCCCACTAGGCAGAGGCTGAATCAAAATCTCCTGCATCTGAAGTCAGGCTGAGGATCAGACGTTGGCTGAGGCTGGAGTATGTGTCCATGATGGCACCTTCATGAAGCGGGGGCCTCATGAGGCCAAGGAAGTTTTCCCACGCTGAGTTTGGAGGTTGCCCCAAACCACCAGGTTTCCTTCTGTGGGACATTCGAGTCCTGTTGCATGGCTCCAGGACATACCATACGGAAGGACTGGAGAGCACGGTTCGAAGGATGGATCCCTGTACAGCATGCCTCGCATTCCCATTGGCCATTAGCCACAAGATATGTTTGATCTGCTGCCTCTGGGGCACGCTAACCAGGGGGCTGAGTTGAAATGGCCTCTCCTGAGGATGCGTCATAATGTGCGTTTGGGTCCATGGAAACCTTGGAATGTGCTGGTTGTTCAGTGGCCCTGCGGAACTCTCCTACCTGAAGGGTTTGATACATCCCCAGTCAGTAAGCTCCCATGTGGAGACGAGAGAGGTTTGGTTTGGTGCCTCAGAAAAGCCCCGTGTGCTGGTCAACGAAAACAGACCTCTGAGGACGGACACATGGAAACCAAAGCTAAGGTTCAGATTAGGGCCTGGGGCCTGTCCATTTCAACCTTCTGTCTCTGGGGACACTGTCTGAGAGTCTAAGTGGAGATAGTTGCTCCGCTGGTGTCAGAGAGCCCCTCTTAGTCCATGGTGGCCTACACTATTGATGGCCTCAGGGGCCTTAGAGCTTTTCCCTAACCTGTAGGGTTGTGGTCAATGGATTGGGCACAATTTCCTTGGAAAGTGCAGGCACAATCTTTCGCTGTGGCTCCAGAGGCCCTAGCCTGACGGTTGTGTGGGTCCAGGCTGAGGGCACAGAAGTCTGAAAACACAAACTCAGCTTATGAGTGGCGCCTAGGGTATGGCAGGCCGGATGTACAGCCCGAGAGGGAGCTCCTGGGCCTCTGAAACAAGGGCGAGTGGGAGGCGTTCCTTCAGGCTTTTGTCTCTGGATGTTGTGTCCGAGATAGCCGTGGATTGGAGGGGTGGCCTCAGGGACTGTGGACGAGTATCCCTCTCTGGGGATTTGTCCCAGCTCCCAAGAGTTTGGGGTCATTTTGTGGGAAGGGTGGAGTCCTGTTGTCTGGCTCATGTGTCTCTCCAAGAAAGGGATTCCAGAGCAGAGCCCCAGGTACGGGCGGGGCGACTGGAAAACTCAAACACTGGTGAGGATTGGGTGCATAGGGGCTTGGCAAGCCCCATATGCGGGCTCTTGGCCCAGGCCCTGACAGGCCTTCCTTTGACATGGGGCTCATGCTGAGGGTCAGAGTGTGAATTTGTGCCCAAGCAGCACTCAAGTTTGGGCGTGGCATCAGGGACCAGGAAGGTTTCTCCCACCCTGAAGGTGTGACTCCATG
>NW_028133628.1:0-28000 GCF_964662115.1 Mustela nivalis
GGTAGGCACAGTCCTAATGTGTGGCTCCAGGCGCCCAGCCTGGAGGATGTGTGGCCCAAGACTTTGAGGACAGAAGTCTGAAAACACAAACTCAGCTTAGGTTTGGGGACGTAGTTATGGCAGGCAGGCCCGATTGACAAACCATGAGAAGAACTCTTCAGGATATGAAGAAAGTGCGAGTCTGAGGCGCTTGCTCAGGCTTTTGTCTCTGGATTTTGTATCAGCGATGGCCGTGGAATTTCGGGGAGGCCTCATGGGCCATGCACGAATCTTCCTCTCTGAGGATTTGGCCCGATTCCCAATTGCTTTTCGTCATTCTGTGGGATGGATGGTCTCCTTTCAGGTTTGTTACCTCAGGTGTCCCACCAAAAGAGGAATTCCAAATCTAAGCCGTGGGGAAGACTGAAGGAACATCCCGAAATATGGTTTAAAGTGGGGGCCTAGGGGCATGGCAAGCCCAATATGCTATCTCTTCATCCAGCCACTGAGTGGCCTTACTTGAGGACTGGGCTCAGCCTGAGCATCACAATGTGTGTTTGTGACCAATGTGGCCCGCGAGCATGGGCTGGGCCTCATGGGCCACACTGGTTTCAACGACACTGAACGTTGGACAACATGCCAACCACAAGGTTTCTTGCCATGGGGAAGGAGTTCTGATTTCTGCATCACCTTCAACCCTGGGCAGTTCTTGGAGATAAGGTCTAGGTTCTGAAACCTGGAAACCGAGGTTGGGAAGAGATGACGACCTAAGGCCATGGCGGCTTGATGTGCTCAGTGTGCGGCCAGCTGTCTGGGAGGGGCCAGGGGGTCCAGGCTCAGGCTGTGTCAGAAAGGGCATTAGTGCCCTGGTCAGCCTATGTATTTGGGGTACAGCCAAGGTCTGTGCTGGTTGATCCTCATTTGGTGTTACTGGGTAGCCCCAGAGGACAATGTTTTTCTTCTGGAGGGCCGGCAGAGTGCTGCATTGTAGTTCTGGATTGCCAAACTGGAGGGCTTGTGAGCCAGTAGTCTGACGACAAAAGTCTGAGAACACAAGCTAGGCTTAGGTTTCTGGGTGAGGCCATGGCAGGCACAATCTACAGACGTGAATCGAGATCTCGTGCATCTGAAGTCAGGACGAGGATCAGACGATCGCTCAGGTTGGAGTTTCTGTCCCTGATGGCCCCTTCATGAATGGGGGGGCATACGAGGCCATGGGGGTTTTCCCAAGATGAGAGTTATGAGAAGCTCCAAACAGCAGAGAGTCTTCTGCAGGTCAATTGAGACCGTTGCTTGGCTCCAGGCCAATGATTCTGAGCAGGGTTCTAAGGATGGATGGCTGCGTAGCCCACCTCGCATTCCAATTGTCTCCTAGCAACAAGACAGGTTAGATCTCCTGGATCTGTGGGGAGCAACCAAGGATGCTGAGTTGAAATGGACACCCCTAAGGATGGGTCCTAATGTGCTTTTGTGTCTATGGAGACCTTGGAATGAAGAGGTGGCACTGGTTCCCTAAAGGGTTCTCGTAAACAGAGGCTTTGACACAGCTCCAACGTGCAAGTTTCCCATGTGTAGATGAGATGTTTTCTGATGGGTGAATCAAGAAACAGCTATATGCTGCTTTTGAAATCCAGGCCTCTGAGGAGAGATGCCTGGAAACCAAAGCAATGGATCTGATTAGTGCCTAGGGTCCTGTTCTTTCCTTTTTACCTATGGGGACATCTGTCTATGGGTCTGAGTGCAGGTAGGGGCTCATTTGGGCTCAGATTGCCCCTGTTTTTCCTGGGAAGTCACCACTTTTGAGATGGATCAGGGACTTTGGAGGTTTATCCTATTAGAAGGGTTGTGGCCATTGGAATGGGCACACACAATTCCCTTGGAGAGGGCAAGTGCAGTCCTCAGGTTTGGCTCCAGGGGCCTGAGCCTGTAGGTTGTGTAGGCCAGGGCTGTTTGGACAGTTGTCTGAAAACACAAACTCGGCTTATGTTTCGGGTCATAGGTATGGCAGGACTGATCTACAGACCATGAGGAGAACTCTTCGGGATTTGGAAGAAGGGCAAGTGTGAGGCTCCTGCTCAAGTTTTTGTCTCTATATATCGTGTCACTCATGGTCGTGGAATTTCTGGGTGACTTCATGGGAAATGGACGAGTCTTAGTCTCTGGTGGTTTGGCCCCGTCCAAAGAGTTTGGGGTCATTCTGTGGGCTGGAAGAAGTCCGTTTTTGTTGTTGTTGTTATTGTTGTTGTTTTCTTTTTTAACGTCAGGTGTCCCACCAAATGAGGGATTCCAGAGTAGAGACCTGGGGAGGGGCGACTGGACAGTCAGAAATCTGGTTAAAAATTGGGGCCTAGGGACATGTCAAGCCCATTATGACATCTAAAGGTCCAGCCGCTGAGAGGAATTACTAGAGGACAGGACTCATGCTGAGGGTCACAATGCGTGTGTATGCCCTCATCCCACTCAAGAATGCGCGGGGCCTCATGGTGAATGCTAGTTTCTCCTACACTGAACGTTGGACAACGTGCCAACCACAAGGGTTCTTGCCATGGGTAAGGAAGAGTTCTGATTTCTGCATCAGACTCACCCCTGGGCAGTGATTGGAGATAAGGTCTCGGTTCTGAAGCCTGAAAACTGAGGTAGGGAAGAGATGATGACCTAAGGCGATGGCGGGTTTTATGTGCTCAGTGTGCGGTCAGCTTTCTGGGTGTTGGTCAGGAGGTCCTGGCTCAGGTTGTGCTCGACAGTGCATTAGTGCCCAAGTTAGACTATATAATATGGGTAAGGTCGAGTGCTGTGTAGGTTTATCCTCATTTAAGTTGCCTGGGCAGCTCATGAGGCAATAATTTTTTTTTTCTAGAGGGCAGGCAGAGTGCTGCATTGTGGGTCCGGAATTGCCAAATTTTAGGACTTCGGGGCCAGGAGTTTGAGGACGGAATTGTGAGAAGACAAGCTAGACTTGGGTTTCAGGGCGAGGGCACGACAGGTACCCCCTGCAGATCTGAACCAATATCTCATGCTTCTGAAGTCAGGGCGAGGATCAGATGTTGGCTTAGGTTGGAGTTCCTGTGCATGACGGCCACTTTATGAAGGGAGCGGTATCTCGGGTCCATTGAGGTTTTCCCACGTTGGGAGTTGTGGGATGCCCCCTTCAAGGATTCCTTCTGCGGGACATTTGAGACCTGTTGGACAGCTCCAGGACATCCCATATGGAATGACTCCAGAGCACCGTTCGCGGATGGATGCCTGGGAAGCCCGCCTCGCATTCCAATTGTCTCCTAGCAACAAGACAGTTTAGATCTGATGGCTCTGCCGGAGCAACCGGGGTGGCTGAGTTGAAATGGACTTTCCTGAGGATGGGTCCTAATGTGTTTTTGTGTCCATGAGGACCTTGGATGGGGCGGTGGCACCGGGAACCTGAAGTACTCTCCTAAGCTATGGACATGGCTCCCATGCACAGGTTTCCTTGTGCTGACGAATTGAGTTCTGATGGGTGCCTCAGGAAAACCCCTATGCTCGTATTGGAATCAGGCTTTTGAGGACACATGCCTGTAACCCATAGCAATGGATCCTATTATGGCCTAGGGTCCTGTCTGGTTCAATCTTCTTCTCTGGGGACATCCATCTATGGTATGAGTGGAGGTTGATTATCAGCTGGTGTCAGACAGCCCTTGTTTGTTCCGGGCGACCTACACTATTGGGATGGCCTCAGGGACTTTGGAGGTTTCTCCTAATTTGTACGATTTTGGATCATGGAATGGGCAGAATTCCCATGGATTGGTAGGCACAGTCCTAATGTGTGGCTCCAGGCGCCCAGCCTGGAGGCTGTGTGGCCCAAGACTTTGAGGACAGAAGTCTGAAAACACAAACTCAGCTTAGGTTTGGGGACGTAGGTATGGCAGGCAGGCCCGATTGACAAACCATGAGAAGAACTCTTCAGGATATGAAGAAAGTGCGAGTCTGAGGCGCTTGCTCAGGCTTTTGTCTCTGGATTTTGTATCAGCGATGGCCGTGGAATTTCGGGGAGGCCTCATGGGCCATGCACGAATCTTCCTCTCTGAGGATTTGGCCCGATTCCCAATTGCTTTTCGTCATTCTGTGGGATGGATGGTCTCCTTTCAGGTTTGTTACCTCAGGTGTCCCACCAAAAGAGGAATTCCAAATCCAAGCCGTGGGGAAGACTGAAGGGACATCCCGAACTATGGTTTAATGTGGGGCCTAGGGGCATGGCTATCTCTTCATCCAGCCACTGAGTGGCCTTACTTGAGGACTGGGCTCAGCCTGAGGGTCACAATGTGTGTTTGTGACCAATGTGGCCCACGAGCATGGGCGGGGCCTCATGGGCCACACTGGTTTCAACCACACTGAACGTTGGACAACATGCCAACCACAAGGTTTCTTGCCATGGGGAAGGAGTTCTGATTTCTGCATCACCTTCAACCCTGGGCAGTTCTTGGAGATAAGGTCTAGGTTCTGAAACCTGGAAACCGAGGTTGGGAAGAGATGAGGACCTAAGGCCATGGCGGCTGGATGTACTCAGTGTGCGGCCAGCTGTCTGGGAGGGGCCAGGGGGTCCAGGCTCAGGCTGTGTCAGAAAGGGCATTAGTGCCCTGGTCAGCCTATGTATTTGGGGTACAGCCAAGGTCTGTGCAGGTTGATCCTCATTTGGTGTTACTGGGTATCCCCAGAGGACAATGTTTTTCTTCTGGAGGGCCGGCAGAGTGCTGCATTGTAGTTCTGGATTGCCAAACTGGAGGGCTTGTGAGCCAGTAGTCTGACGACAAAAGTCTGAGAACACAAGCTAGGCTTAGGTTTCTGGGTGAGGCCATGGCAGGCACAATCTACAGACGTGAATCGAGATCTCGTGCATCTGAAGTCAGGGCGAGGATCAGACGATCGCTCAGGTTGGAGTTTCTGTCCCTGATGGCCCCTTCATGAATGGGGGGGGCATCACGAGGACATGGGTGTTTTCCCACGATGGGAGTTGTGAGAAGCTCCAAACTGCAGAGAGTTTCTGCAGGACAATTGAGACCTGTTGTATGGCTCCACGCCAATGATTCTGAGCAGGGTTCTAAGGATGGATGGCTGGGTAGCCCACCTCGCATTCCAATTGTCTCCTAGCAACAAGACAGTTTAGATCTCCTGGTACTGTGGGGAGCAACCGAGGACGCTGAGTTGAAATGGACACCCCTGGGGAAGGGTCCTAAAGTGCTTTTGTGTCTATGGAGACCTTGGAATGAAGCGGTGGCACTGGGGCCCTAAAGGGTTCTCCTAAACAGAGGCTTTGACACAGCTCCAACGTGCAAGTTTCCCATGTGTAGATAAGATGTTTCCTGATGGGCGAGTCAAGAAACAGCTATATGCTGCTTTTGAAATCCAGGCCTCTGAGGAGAGATGCCTGGAAACCAAAGCAATGGATCTGATTAGTGCCTAGGGGCCTGTTCTTTCCTTTTTACCTCTGGGGACATCTGTCTATGGGTCTGAGTGCAGGAAAGTGCTCAGTTGGGCTCAGATTGCCCCTGTCTTTTTTGGGAAGCCACCACTATTGAGATGGATCAGGGACTTTGGAGGTTTATCCTATTAGAAGGGTTGTGGCCATTGGAATGGGCACACACATTTCCCTTGGAGAGGGCAAGTACAGTCCTCAGGTTTGGCTCCAGGGGCCTGAGCCTGTAGGTTGTGTAGGCTAGGGCTGTTTGGTCAGTTGTGAAAACACAAACTCGGCTTATGTTTCGGGTCATAGGTATGGTAGGACTGATCTACAGACCATGAGGAGAACTCTTCAGGATTTGAAAGAAGGGCGAGTGTGAGGCTCCTGCTCACGTTTTTGTCTCCGGATATCGTGTCACTCATGGTCGTGGAATTTCTGGGTGACTTCATGGGAAATAGACGAGTCTTACTCTCTGGTGGTTTGGCCCCGTCCAAAGAGTTTGGGTTCATTCTGTGGGCTGGAAGAAGTCCGTTTTATTTTGTTGTTGTTGTTGTTGTTGTTGTTGTTTTCTTTTTTAACCTCAGGTGTCCCACCAAATGAGGGATTTCAGTGTAGAGCCCTTGGAGGGGCGACTGGACAATCAGAAATCTGGTTAAAAATTGGGGCCTAGGGACATGTCAAGCCCATTATGACATCTAATGATCCAGCCACTGAGAGGTCTTACTAGAGGACAGGACTCATGCTGAGGGTCACAATGCCTGTGTATGCGCTCCTAACACTCAAGAATGGGCGGGGACTCAGGGTGAATGCTGGTTTCTCCAAAACTGAACGTTGGAAAACGTGCCAACCACAAAGGTTCCTGCCATGGGTAAGGAGGAGTCCTGATTTCTGCATCACACTCACCCCTGGGCAGTGATTGGAGATAATGTCTCGGTTCTGAAACCTGAAAACTGAGGTAGGGAAGAGATGATGACTTAAGGCCATGGCGGGTTTTATGTGCTCAGTGTGCAGTCAGCTTTCTGGGTGTTGGTCAGGAGGTCCGGGCTCAGGTTGTGTTCGACAGTGCATTAGTGCCCAGGTTAGACTATATAATTTGGGTAAAGTCGAGTGCTGTGTAGGTTTACCCTCATTTAAGGTGCCTGGGCAGCTCATGAGGCAATCATTTGTTTTCTAGAGGGCAGGCAGAGTGCTGCATTGTGGGTCCGGAATTGCCAAACTTAAGGGCTTCGGGACCAGGAGTGTGAGGACGGAAGTCTGAGAAGACAAGCTAGACTTGGGTTTCAGGGCGAGGGCACGGCAGGTACCCCCTGCAGATCTGAACCAATATCTCATCCATCTGAAGTCAGGGCGAGGATCAGACGTTGGCTCTGGTGGGAGTTTCTGAGCTTGACGGCCGCTTCATGAAGGGAGCGGAATCTCGAGGCCATTGAGGTTTTCCCACGTTGTGAGTTGTGGGATGCCCCCTTCAAGGCTTCCTTCTTCCGGACAATTGAGACCTGTTGGACAGCTCCAGGACATCCCATATGGAATGACTCCAGAGCACCGTTCGCGGATGGATGCCTGGGTAGCCTGCCTCGCATTCCAATTGTCTCCTACCAACAAGACAGTTTAGATCTGATGGCTCTGCTGGAGCAACCGGGGTGGCTGAGTTGAAATGGACTTTCGTGAGGATGGGTCCTAATGTGTTTTTGTGTCCATGAGGGCCTTGGAATGGGGCGGTGGCACCGGGACCCTGAAGTACTCTCCTAAGCTTTGGACATGGCTCCCATGCACAGGTTTCCTTCTGGAGACGAGATGAGTTCTGATGGGTGCCTCAGGAATACCGCTATGCTCGAATTGGAATCAGGCTTTTGAGGACACATGCCTGTAACCCAAAGCAATGGATCCTATTATGGCCTAGGGTCCTGTCTGGTTCAATCTTCTTCTCTGGGGACATCCATCTATGGTATGAGTGGAGGTCGATTATCAGCTGGTGTCAGACAGCCCTTGTTTGTTCCGGGCGACCCACACTATTGGGATGGCCTCAGGTACTTTGGAGGTTTCTCCTAATTTGTACGATTCTGGACCATGGCATGAGCAGAATTCCCATGGATTGGAAGTCACAGTCCTAATGTGTGGCTCCAGGGGCCCAGCCTGGAGGGTGTGTGGCCCAAGACGTTGAGGACAGAAGTCTGAAAACACAAACTCAGCTTATGTTTGGGGACGTAGGTATGGCAGGCCCGATCGACAAACCATGAGAAGAACTCTTAAGGATATGAAGAAAGTGCGAGTCTGAGGCGCTTGCTCAGGCTTTTGTCTCTGGATTTTGTATCAGTGATGTCCGTGGAATGTCGGGGAGGCCTCATGGGCCATGGACGAATCTTCCTCTCTGAGGATTTGGCCCGAATCCCAATTGCTTTTCGTCAATCTGTGGGATGGGAGGACTCATTTCAGTTTTGTTACCTCAGATGTCCCACCAAAAGAGGAATTCCAAAGCAAAGCCGTGGGGAAGACTGAAGGGACAACCCGAACTATGGTTAAAAATTGGGGCCTAGGGGCATGGCAAGCCCAATATGCTATCTCTTCATCCAGCCACTGAGTGACCTTATTTGAGGACTGGGCTCAGCCTGAGGGTCACAATGTGTGTTTGTGACCAATGTGGCCCGCGAGCATGGGCGGGGCCTCATGGGCCACACTGGTTTCAACTACACTGAACGTTGGACAACAGCCAACCACAAGGGTTCTTGCCATGGGGAAGGAGTTCTGATTTCTGCTTCACCTTCAACCCTGGGCAGTGATTGGAGATAAGGTCTAGGTTCTGAAACCTGAAAACCGAGGTTGGGAAGAGATGACGACCTAAGGCCATGGCGGCTCGATGTGCTCAGTGTGCGGCCAGCTGTCTGGGAGGGTCCAGGGGGTCCAGGCTCAGGCTGTGTCAGAAAGGGCATTAGTGCCCTGGTCAGCCTAAGTATTTGGGGTACAGCCAAGGTCGGTGCAGGTTGATCCTCATTTGGGGTTACTGGGTAGCCCCAGAGGACAATGTTTTTCTTCTGGAGGGCAGGCAGAGTGCTGCATTGTAGTTCTGGATTGCCAAACTGGAGGGCTTGTGCGCCAGTAGTCTGACGACAAAAGTCTGAGAACACAAGCTAGGCTTAGGTTTCTGCGTGAGGCCAAGGCAGGCACAATCTACAGACCTGAATCGAGATCCCGTGCATCTGAAGTCAGGGCGAGGATCAGATGATCGCTCAGGTTGGAGTTTCTGTCCCTGATGGCCCCTTCATGAATGGGGGGGGCATCACGAGGACATGGGTGTTTTCCCACGATGGGAGTTGTGAGAAGCTCCAAACTGCAGAGAGTCTTCTGCAGGACAATTGAGACCTGTTGTTTGGCTCCACGCCAATGATTCTGAGCAGGGTTTTAAGGATGGATGGCTGGGTAGCCCACCTCGCATTCCAATTTTCTCCTAGCAACAAGACTGGTTAGATCTCCTGGATCTGTGGGGAGCAACCGAGGACGCTGAGTTGAAATGGACACCCCTGGGGATGGGTCCTAACGTGCTTTTGTGTCTATGGAGACCTTGGAATGAAGCGGTGGCACTGGGGCCCTAAAGGGTTCTCCTAAACAGAGGCTTTGACACAGCTCCAACGTGCAAGTTTCCCATGTATAGATGTGATGTTTTCTGATGGGTGAGTCAAGAAACAGCTATATGCTGCTTTTGAAATCCAGGCCTCTGAGGAGAGATGCCTGGAAACCAAAGCAAAGGATCTGATTAGTGCCTAGGGGCCTGTTCTTTCCTTTTTACCTCTGGGGACATCTGTCTATGGGTCTGAGTGCAGGTAGGTGCTCAGTAGGGCTCAGATTGCCATTGTTTTTCCTGGGAAGCCACCACTATTGAGAGGGATCAGGGACTTTGGAGGTTTATCCTATTAGAAGGGCTGTGGCCATTGGAATGGGCACACACAATTCCCTTGGAGAGGGCAAGTACAGTCCTCAGGTTTGGCTACAGGGGCCTGAGCCTGTAGGTTGTGTAGGCCAGGGCTGTTTGGACAGTTGTCTGAAAACACAAACTCTGCTTATGTTTCGGGTCATAGGTATAGCAGGACTGATCTACAGACCATTAGGAGAACCCTTCGGGATTTGAAAGAAGGGCGAGTGTGAGGCTCCTGCTCATGTTTTTGTCTCTGGATATCGTGTCACTCATGGTCGTGCAATTTCTGAGTGACTTCATGGGAAATAGACGAGTCTTACTCTCTGGTGGTTTGGCCCCGTCCAAAGAGTTTGGGGTCATTCTTTGGGCTGGAAGAAGTCCGTTTTTTTTTGTTGTTGTTGTTGTTTTCTTTTTTAACCTCAGGTGTCCCACAAATGAGGGATTCCAGTGTAGAGCCCTGGGGAGGGGCGACTGGACAATAGAAATCTGGTTAAAAATTGGGGCCTAGGGACATGTCAAGACCATTATGACATCTAATGGTCCAGCCCCTGAGAGGACTTACTAGAGGACAGGACTTATGCTGAGGGTCACAATGCGTGTGTATGCCCTCGTAACACTCAAGAATGGGTGGTGCCTCAGGGTGAATGCTGGTTTCTCCAAAACTGAACGTTGAACAACGTGCCAACCACAAGGGTTCTTGCCATGGGTAAAGAGGAGTTCTGATTTCTACATCACACTCACCCCTGGGCAGTGATTGGAGATAAGGTCTCGTTCTGAAGCCTGAAAACTGAGGTAGGGAAGAGATGATGACCTAAGGCCATGGCGGGTTTTATGTGCTCAGTGTGCGGTCAGCTTTCTGGGTGTTGGTTAGGAGGTCCGGGCTCAGGATGTGTTCGACAGTGCATTAGTGCCCAGGTTAGACTATATAATTTGGGTAAAGTCGAGTGCTGTGTAGGTTTACCCTCATTTAAGGTGCCTGGGCAGTTCATGAGGCAATAATTTTTTTCTCTAGAGGGCAGGCAGAGTGCTGCATTGTGGGTCCGGAATTGCCAAACTTGAGGGCTTCGGAGCCAGGAGTGTGAGGACGGAAGTCTGAGAAGACAAGCTAGACTTGGGTTTCGGGGGGGCATGGCAGGTACCCCCTGCATATCTGAACCAATATCTCATCCATGTTAAGTCAGGGCGAGGATCAGACGTTGGCTCAGGTTGGAGTTTCTGAGCATGACGGCAGTTTCATGAAGGGAGCAGAATCTCGAGGCCATTGAGGTTTTCCCACGTTGGGAGTTGTGGGATGCCCCCTTCAAGGATTCCTTCTGCGGGACAATTGAGACCTGTTGGACAGCTCCAGGACATCCCATATGGAATGACTCCAGAGCACCGTTCGCGGATGGATGCCTGGGAAGCCCGCCTCGCATTCCAATTGTCTCCTAGCAACAAGACAGTTTAGATCTGATGGCTCTGCGGGAGCAACCTCGGTGGCTGAGTTGAAATGGACTTTCCTGAGGATGTGTCCTAATGTGTTTTTGTGTCCATGAGGGCCTTGGAATGGGGCGGTGGCACCGTGACCCTGAAGTACTCTCCTAAGCTTTGGACATGGCTTCCATGCACAGGTTTCCTTTTGGAGACGAGATGAGTTCTGATGGGTGCCTCAGGAAAACCCCTATGCTCGTATTGGAATCAGGCTCTGGAGGACACATGCCTGTAACCCAAAGCAATGGATCCTATTATGGCCTAGGGTCCTTTCTGGTTCAATCTTCTTCTCTGGGGACAACCATCTATGATATGAGTGGAGGTCTATTATCAGCTGGCGTTAGACAGCCCTTGTTTGTTCCGGGCGACCAACTATTGGGATGGCCTCAGGGACTTTGGAGGTTTCTCCTAATTTGTACGATTTTGGACCATGGAATGGGCAGAATTCCCATGGATTGGTAGGCACAGTCCTAATGTGTGGCTCCAGGGGCCCAGCCTGGAGGGTGTTGTGCCCAAGACTTTGAGGACAGAAGTCTGAAACACAAACTCAGCTTAGTTTTGGGGACGTAGGTTTGGCAGGCCCGATTGACAAACCATGAGAAGAACTCTTCTGGATACGAAGAAAGTGCGAGTCTGAGGTGCTTGCTCAGGCTTTTGTCTCTGGATTTTGTATCAGTGATGGCCTCGGAATGTCGGGGAGGCCTCATGGGCCATGGACGAATCTTCCTCTCTGAGGATTTGGCCCGATTCCCAATTGCTTTTCGTCAATCTGTGGGATGGGAGGACTCATTTTAGTTTTGTTACCTCAGGTGTCCCACCAAAAGAGGAATTCCAAAGCCAAGCCGTGGGGAAGACTGAAGGGACAATCCAAACTATGGTTAAAAATTGGGGCCTAGGGGCATGGCAAGCCCAATATGCTATCTCTTCATCCAGCCACGGAGTGGCCTTACTTGAGGACTGGGCTCAGCCTGAGCATCACAATGTGTGTTTGTGACCAATGTAGCCCGCGACCATGGGTGGGGCCTCATGGGCCACTCTGGTTTCAACTACACTGAACGTTGGACAACATGCCAACTACAAGGTTGATCTTCGCCTTGACTTCAGATGCACGAGATCTTGATTCAGCTCTTCAGAGTGTACCTGCTGTGCCCTCACCAGTTTGGTTCCCATACTGTGCAACGTTCAGTGTAGGAGAAACCAGCATGGTACATTAGGCCACCCCCTGACTGGAGGCGCTCCTTGGGCACAAAACCACATTGTGAAACTCAGTGTGAGACCTATCCTCAAGGAAGGCCTCTCAGTGTCTGGACCAAGAGCCCACATAAGGGGCTTGCCATGTTCTTAGGTCCCAATGTTAACCAGAGGTCTGGTTGTCCTGTTGCCCCCACCCACGACTCTGCTCTGGAATCCCTCTTTTGGTGGTCCACCTGAGTTAAAAAAAAAAAAACAAAACAAAAAAAATAAACAAAAAAAACAGAAAGGCCTCCTCCCTTCCCACAGAATGACCCCAAACTCTTGGTATCGGGTCAAATCCCCAGAAAGGGAGCCTCATCGATGGCCCATGAGGACACCCCGACATTCCATGGCAATAGGTGACACATTTCCAGAAAAAAAAAAAAAAAGCATGAGCAAGCACCTCACATTCGCCCTTTGTTCATATCCCGAAGAGGTCTCCTCACGGTCTATAGATCGGGCAGGCCATACCTACATCCCCCAACCTAAGTGGAGTTTGTGTTTTCAGACTTCTGTCCCCACAGGCCTGGACCACACACGCTCCACACTTGGGTCCCTGGAGCCACACCTCAGGACTGTGCTTCCCTTTCAAGGGAATTCTTCCCATTCCATTGGCCACAACCTTGCAAATTAGGAAAAACCTCCACATGGGAAGCTTCCTTGTTGGAGTTGTGTCAAGCCCTTCGGGTTGGAGAATCCTGCAGAGTCCCTTAGCTACTGCCACTTTCCAAGGTCTCCATGGCCACCAACCCACATTATGACTCATCCTCGGCAGAGTCCATTTAAACTCAGCCTTCTGGGTAGCTCACCCAAGAGCCCGCAGATTGAGTGTGCCTTGTCTCCACCAGGCAATGGGAAGGTGAGTTGGCGTTTCTCGGCATCCATGCTTAGGGCCCTGCTCTCGAGTCTTTCTGTATGGGGCATCCTGGAACCATCCAATAGTACTCGACTGTCCTGAAGAAGGAAACTTTGAAGTTTGGAGCAGCTCACAACTCCCAGCGTAGGGAAACCTCCCTGGACTCATGACGCCCCCACCCCCTTCAGGAAGGGGCCGTCATGGACACAAACTCCAGCTTGAGGCAACATCTGATAATCGCCCGGACCTCACGTGCAGGAGATCTCGATTCAGCCTCTGCAGAGTGGGCCTGCCATGCTCTTGGCCCCAAAACTTGTGCTAGCTTGTGTTTTCAGACTTCCTTCCTCACAATCCTGGCCACACCCCTCCAGTTTGGCAATTCTGGAGACACAATGCAGCACTCTGCCTGCCCTCCAAAGAAAAATGTTGCCCTATAGGGCTAACCAGAAACGCCAAATGAGTAACAACCTGCATGCCACTCGACCATACCCCAATTATACATTCTAGCCTGTGCACTAAAGCCATGTCTGACACAGCCTGAGGGCAGACCTCCAGTCCAACACCCAGACAGCTGGCCATACACAGAGCATATCACACCCACAATGGCTTTAGGGCATCATCTCTACCCAACCTCAGTTTTCACCTTCAGAACCTAGACCTTATCTCCACTCACTGCTCAGGAGTGAACGTGATGCAAGAACCAGAAATTCTCCTTCGCCTTGCCAAGAAACCTAGTGGTTGGCATGTTGTCCAATGTTCATTGGAGGAGAAAGCAGCATGGACTATGAGGCCCCACCTATCCCTGAGGGCCACAATGTGCACAAGCACACATTGTGACCCTCAGCATGAGCCCTATCCTCATGTAAAGCCTCTTAGTGACTGGAACAACAGCCCCCATATGGGGCTTGCCAAGCCCCTAGTCCCCCAATCTCAACCAGAGTTCGAGATGTCTAGTCACCCCTACTCAGGGCTCTACTCGGGAATCCCTCTTTGGTGGGACACTTGAGGTAAAAAAAAAAAAATACAGAAAGGACTCTTCCCATCCACACAATGATCCCAACCACTTGGGATCAGGCCAAATCACCAGAGAAAGAATTGTCCATGGCCCTTGAGGACACCCCGACATTCCACGGCCACCATTGACACAAAATCCAGAGACAAAACCCTGAGCAAGCGCCACATACTCGCCCTTTGTTCATAGCCCGGAAAATTCTCACGGTCTGTAGATCGAGCCTTCATACATACATCCCCTAACCTAAGCTGAGTTTGTGTTTTCAGACTTCTGTCCCCACAGGCCTGGACCACACACGCTCCACACTTGGGTCCCTGGAGCCACACTTCAGGACTGTGCTTCCCTTTCAAGGGAATTCTTCCCATTCCATTGGCCACAACCTTGCAAATTAGGAAAAACCTCCAAAGTCACCGAGGCCATCCCAATAGTGTAGGCCGCCCAGGACAAACAGGGGTGATCTCAAACCAGCTGAGCAACTACCTCCACTCAGACAACAGATGTCCCCAGAGAAGAATATTGAACCGGACAGGCCCCTAGGCCCTAATCAGATCCATTGCTTTGGTTTCCAGGCATCTGTCCTCAGAGGCCTCGTTTCCAATACCAGCATATGGTGGTTTCCTGAGGCACCAATAAGAACAAATCTCGTCTCCCCATGGAAAACTTGCTCATTGGAGCTTTGTCATAACCTCTGGTTAGGAGAATCCTTCAGGGCCCTGGTGCCACTGCCCCATACCAAGGTTTCCATGGACTCAAACCAACATTAAGACCATCCTCAGGAAAGTCCATTTCAAATCAGCCCCCTCTGTTGCTACCCCAAGCCAGCATATCAAACGTTTCTTGTTGCTAGGAGACAATTGGAATGTGAGGCTGGCTGCCCAGGCATCCATACTTAGAACCCTGTTCTGGAAAAATACCTTATAAGACGTCCTGGAGCCATCCAACAAATCTTAATTGTCCCACAGAAGGAATCCTTGCGGTTTGGAGCATCTCACAACTCCAATAGTGGGAAAACCCCCATGGCCTCATAATGCCCCCCCCTTCCTGAAGGGCCGAACATGGACAGAAACTCAAACCTGAGCCAAAGTCTGAACCTCGACCTGACTTCAGACGCATGAGATCTCAATTCAGCTCTGCAGAGTGTGCCTGCCATGTCCTTGCCCCGAAACCTAAGCCTAGCTTGTGTTCTCAGACTTCCGTCCTCACTCTCCTGGCCCACAAGCCCTCCAGTTTGGGAATTCCGAAGCCACAATGCAGAGCTCTGCCTGCCCTCCAGAAGAAAAACTTTGCCCTATGCTGCTAATAAGAAACCCCAAATGATTTTCTAATGCATGCCACTCGATTGTAAAGCAATTATACAGCCCACCCTGTATACTAATGCCCTGTCTGGCACAGCCTGGGTCAAGACATCCCAAACGACACCCAGACAGCTGGCCCCAACCTGGACACATAGGACCCGCTATGGCTGTAGGTCGTCATTCTTCCCAACCTCGGTTTTCAGGCTTCAGAACCTAGACCTTATCTCCAATCACTGCCCAGGGGTGAACGTGATGCAGAAATTAGAATTCCTCCTTCCCCATGGCCAGAAACCTTGTGGTTGGCATGTTGTCCAACGTTCAATGTGGGAAAACCTGCATTGTCCGAAAGGCCACGCCAGTGCTTGAGGGCCACCTAGGGCACAGACATGCATTGTGACCTGCAGCGTGAGTCCCGTATTAAAGTAACGCCTCTCAGTGGCTGGACCAAGATCCTGCATATGGGGCTTGTCATATCCATAGGCCCCCAGGCTTAACCAGAGGGCGAGTATTCCAGTTGTCAGTACCCACTGCTATGCTCTAGAATCCCTCTACTGGGTGGACACATGAAGCAGAAAACAGGACACTTCCCTTCCCACAGAATGACCCCAAACTCTTGGGGGCTGGACAAACTACCAGAGAGGGAGACTTCTACGACCCATGAGGCAACTCCTACATTAAACGGCCATTGTGGACAAAACATCCAGAGACAAAAGCCTGAGCGACTGCCTCCCTCTCACCCTTCTTTCATATCCAGAGGAGCTCCCCTCATGGACTGTAGATCAGGCCTGCCATAACCTCGGCCCCAAACCTGAGCTGAGTTAGGGTTTTTGGATGTCTGTCTGCACAGCCATGGCCCACACAGCCTCCAGGCTGGGGTCTCTGGAGCCACACCACAGAACTGTGCCTGCTCTCTCCTAAGAAACTGCACATTCCATTGGCCACAACTCTACGAAATAGTAGAAACCTCAAGGTCCCCAAGGACATCCCACTACCGCAAGCCGCACTGGACAAATAGGGGCATTATGACACAAGCTGAGCAACTACTTCCTCCATGTAGACACACAGACAGATATCCGCAGAGACAGAAGATTGAACCAGACAGGCCCCTAGGCCCTATTATGAACTCTTGCTTTGGTGTCCAGGTATCACTCCTCAGAGGCCTGGGTTCGAAGACCAGCATACGGGGCTTTCCTGAGGCACCAGACAGAAGACCTCTCATCTCCACATGGGAAGCTTCCTTGTTGGAGTTGTGTCAAGCCCTTCGGGTTGGAGAATCCTGCAGAGTCCCTTAGCTACTGCCACATTCCAAGGTCTCCATGGCCACCAACCCACATTATGACTCATCCTCGGCAGAGTCCATTTAAACTCAGGCTTCTGGGTAGCTCACCCAAGAGCCCGCAGATTGAGCGTGCCTTGTCTCCACCAGGCAATGGGAAGGTGAGTTGGCGTTTCTCGGCATCCATGCTTAGGGCCCTGCTCTCGAGTCTTTCTGTATGGGGCATCCTGGAACCATCCAATAGTACTCGACTGTCCTGAAGAAGGAAACTTTGAAGTTTGGAGCAGCTCACAACTCCCAGCGTAGGGAAACCTCCCTGGACTCATGACGCCCCCACCCCCTTCAGGAAGGGGCCGTCATGGACACAAACTCCAGCTTGAGGCAACATCTGATAATCGCCTGGACCTCACGTGCAGGAGATCTCGATTCAGCCTCTGCAGAGTGGGCCTGCCATGCTCTTGGCCCCAAAACTTGTGCTAGCTTGTGTTTTCAGACTTCCTTCCTCACAATCCTGGCCACACCCCTCCAGTTTGGCAATTCTGGAGACACAATGCAGCACTCTTCCTGCCCTCCAAAGAAAAATGTTGCCCTATAGGGCTAACCAGAAACGCCAAATGAGTAACAACCTGCATGCCACTCGACCATACCCCAATTATACATTCTAGCCTGTGCACTAAAGCCCTGTCTGACACAGCCTGAGGGCAGACCTCCAGTCCAACACCCAGACAGCTGGCCATACACAGAGCATATCACACCCACAATGGCTTTAGGACATCATCTATACCCAACCTCAGTTTTCACCTTCAGAACCTAGACCTTATCTCCACTCACTGCTCAGGAGTGAACGTGATGCAAGAATCAGAACTTCTCCGCCTTGGCAAGAAACCTAGTGGTTGGCATGTTGTCCAATGTTCATTGTAGGAGAAAGCAGCATGGACTATGAGGCCCCACCTATCCCTGAGGGCCACAATGTGCACAAACACACATTGTGACCCTCAGCGTGAGCCCTATTCTCATGTAAAGCCTCTTAGTGACTGGAACAACAGCCCCCATATGGGGCTTGCCAAGCCCCTAGTCCCCCAATCTCAACCAGAGTTCGAGATGTCTAGTCACCCCTACTCAGGGCTCTACTCGGGAATCCCTCTTTGGTGGGACACATGAGGTAAAAAAAAAAAAATACAGAAAGGACTCTTCCCATCCACAGAATGATCCCAACCACTTGGGATCAGGCCAAATCACCAGAGAAAGAATTGTCCATGGCCCTTGAGGACACCCCGACATTCCACGGCCACCATTGACACAAAATCCAGAGACAAAACCCTGAGCAAGCGCCACATACTCGCCCTTTGTTCATAGCCCGGAAAATTCTCACGGTCTGTAGATCGAGCCTTCATACATACATCCCCAAACCTAAGCTGAGTTTGTGTTTTCAGACTTCTGTCCCCACAGGCCTGGACCACACACGCTCCACACTTGGGTCCCTGGAGCCACACCTCAGGACTGTGCTTCCCTTTCAAGGGAATTCTTCCCATTCCATTGGCCACAACCTTGCAAATTAGGAAAAACCTCCAAAGTCACCGAGGCCATCCCAATAGTGTAGGCCGCCCAGGACAAACAGGGGTGATCTCAATCCAGCTGAGCAACTACCTCCACTCAGACAACAGATGTCCCCAGAGAAGAATATTGAACCGGACAGGCCCCTAGGCCCTAATCAGATCCATTGCTTTGGTTTCCAGGCATCTGTCCTCAGAGGCCTCGTTTCCAATACCAGCATATGGTGGTTTCCTGAGGCACCAATAAGAACAAATCTCGTCTCCCCATGGAAAACTTGCTCATTGGAGCTTTGTCATAACCTCTGGTTAGGAGAATCCTTCAGGGCCCTGGTGCCACTGCCCCATACCAAGGTTTCCATGGACTCAAACCAACATTAAGACCATCCTCAGGAAAGTCCATTTCAAATCAGCCCCCTCTGTTGCTACCCCAAGCCAGCATATCAAACGTTTCTTGTTGCTAGGAGACAATTGGAATGTGAGGCTGGCTGCCCAGGCATCCATACTTAGAACCCTGTTCTGGAAAAATACCTTATAAGACGTCCTGGAGCCATCCAACAAATCTTAATTGTCCCACAGAAGGAATCCTTGCGGTTTGGAGCATCTCACAACTCCAATAGTGGGAAAACCCCCATGGCCTCATAATGCCCCCCCCTTCCTGAAGGGCCGAACATGGACAGAAACTCAAACCTGAGCCATAGTCTGAACCTCGACCTGACTTCAGACGCATGAGATCTCAATTCAGCTCTGCAGAGTGTGCCTGCCATGTCCTTGCCCCGAAACCTAAGCCTAGCTTGTGTTCTCAGACTTCCGTCCTCACTCTCCTGGCCCACAAGCCCTCCAGTTTGGGAATTCCGAAGCCACAATGCAGAGCTCTGCCTGCCCTCCGGAAGAAAAACTTTGCCCTATGCTGCTAATAAGAAACCCCAAATGATTTTCTAATGCATGCCACTCGATTGTAAAGCAATTATACAGCCCACCCTGTATACTAATGCCCTGTCTGGCACAGCCTGAGACAAGACATCCCAAACGACACCCAGACAGCTGGCCCCAACCTGGACACATAGGACCCGCTATGGCTGTAGGTCGTCATCTCTTCCCAACCTCGGTTTTCAGGCTTCAGAACCTAGACCTTATCTCCAATCACTGCCCAGGGGTGAACGTGATGCAGAAATTAGAATTCCTCCTTCCCGATGGCCAGAAACCTTGTGGTTGGCATGTTGTCCAACGTTCAATGTGGGAAAACCTGCATTGTCCGAAAGGCCACGCCAGTGCTTGAGGGTCGCCTAGGGCACAGACATGCATTGTGACCTGCAGCGTGAGTCCCGTATTAAAGTAACGCCTCTCAGTGGCTGGACCAAGATCCTGCATATGGGGCTTGTCATATCCATAGGCCCCCAGGCTTAACCAGAGGGCGAGTATTCCAGTTGTCAGTACCCACTGCTATGCTCTAGAATCCCTCTACTGGGGGAACACATGAAGCAGAAAACAGGACACTTCCCTTCCCACAGAATGACCCCAAACTCTTGGGAGCTGGACAAACTACCAGAGAGGGAGACTTCTACGACCCATGAGGCAACGCCTACATTAAACGGCCATTGTGGACAAAACATCCAGAGACAAAAGCCTGAGCGACTGCCTCCCTCTCACCCTTCTTTCATATCCAGAGGAGCTCCCCTCATGGACTGTAGATCAGGCCTGCCGTAACCTCGGCCCCAAACCTGAGCTGAGTTAGGGTTTTTGGATGTCTGTCTGCACAGCCATGGCCCACACAGCCTCCAGGCTGGGGTCTCTGGAGCCACACCACAGAACTGTGCCTGCTCTCTCCTAAGAAACTGCACATTCCATTGGCCAAAACTCTACAAAATAGTAGAAACCTCAAGGTCCCCAAGGACATCCCACTACCGCAAGCCGCACTGGACAAATAGGGGCATTATGACACAAGCTGAGCAACTACTACCTCCATGCAGACACACAGACAGATATCCGCAGAGACAGATGATTGAACCAGACAGGCCCCTAGGCCCCATTATGAACTCTTGCTTTGGTGTCCAGGTATCACTCCTCAGAGGCCTGGGTTCGAAGACCAGCATACGGGGCTTTCCTGAGGCACCAGACAGAAGACCTCTCATCTCCACATGGGAAGCTTCCTTGTTGGAGTTGTGTCAAGCCCTTCGGGTTGGAGAATCCTGCAGAGTCCCTTAACTACTGCCACATTCCAAGGTCTCCATGGCCACCAACCCACATTATGACTCATCCTCGGCAGAGTCCATTTAAACTCAGGCTTCTGGGTAGCTCACCCAAGAGCCCGCAGATTGAGCGTGCCTTGTCTCCACCAGGCAATGGGAGGGTGAGTTGGCGTTTCTCGGCATCCATGCTTAGGGCCCTGCTCTCGAGTCTTTCTGTATGGGGCACCCTGGAACCATCCAATAGTACTCGACTGTCCTGAAGAAGGAAACTTTGAAGTATGGAGCAGCTCACAACTCCCAGCGTAGGGAAACCTCCCTGGACTCATGACGCCCCCCCCCCTTCCGGAAGGGGCCGTCATGGACACAAACTCCAGCTTGAGGCAACATCTGATAATCGCCCGGACCTCACGTGCAGGAGATCTCGATTCAGCCTTGCAAAGTGGGCCTGCCATGCTCTTGGCCCCAAAACTCGTGCTAGCTTGTGTTTTCAAACTTCCTTCCTCACAATCCTGGCCACACCCCTCCAGTTTGGCAATTCTGGAGACACAATGCAGCACTCTGCCTGCCCTCCAGAAGAAAAATGTTGCCCTATAGGGCTAACCAGAAACGCCAAATGAGTAACAACCTGCATGCCACTCGACCATACCCCAATTATACAGTCTAGCCTGTGCACTAAAGCCCTGTCTGACACAGCCTGAGGGCAGACCTCCAGTCCAACACCCAGACAGCTGGCCATACACCTAGCATATCACACCCACAATGGCTTTAGGCCATCATCTCTACCCAACCTCAGTTTTCACCTTCAGAACCTAGACCTTAACTCCACTCACTGCTCAGGAGTGAACGTGATGCAAGAATCAGAACTTCTCCTTCGCCTTGGCAAGAAACCTAGTGGTTGGCATGTTGTCCAATGTTCATTGTAGGAGAAAGCAGCATGGACTATGAGGCCGCACCTATCCCTGAGGGCCACAATGTGCACAAACACACATTGTGACCCTCAGCGTGAGCCCTATCCTCATGTAAAGCCTCTTAGTGACTGGAACAACAGCCCCCATATGGGGCTTGCCAAGCCCCTAGTCCCCCAATCTCAACCAGAGTTCGAGATGTCTAGTCACCCCTACTCAGGGCTCTACTCGGGAATCCCTCTTTGGTGGGACACTTGAGGTAAAAAAAAAAAATACAGAAAGGACTCTTCCCATCCACAGAATGATCCCAACCACTTGGGATCAGGCCAAATCACCAGAGAAAGAATTGTCCATGGCCCTTGAGGACACCCCGACATTCCACGGCCACCATTGACACAAAATCCAGAGACAAAACCCTGAGCAAGCGCCACATACTCGCCCTTTGTTCATAGCCCGGAAAATTCTCACGGTCTGTAGATCGAGCCTTCATACATACATCCCCTAACCTAAGCTGAGTTTGTGTTTTCAGACTTCTGTCCCCACAGGCCTGGACCACACACGCTCCACACTTGGGTCCCTGGAGCCACACCTCAGGACTGTGCTTCCCTTTCAAGGGAATTCTTCCCATTCCATTGGCCACAACCTTGCAAATTAGGAAAAACCTCCAAAGTCACCGAGGCCATCCCAATAGTGTAGGCCGCCCCAGGACAAACAGGGGTGATGTCAAACCAGCTGAGCAACTACCTCCACTCAGACAACAGATGTCCCCAGAGAAGAATATTGAACCGGACAGGCCCCTAGGCCCTTATCAGATCCATTGCTTTGGTTTCCAGGCATCTGTCCTCAGAGGCCTCGTTTCCAATACCAGCATATGGTGGTTTCCTGAGGCACCAATAAGAACAAATCTCGTCTCCCCATGGAAAACTTGCTCATTGGAGCTTTGTCATAACCTCTGGTTAGGAGAATCCTTCAGGGCCCTGGTGCCACTGCCCCATACCAAGGTCTCCATGGACTCAAACCAACATTAAGACCATCCTCAGGAAAGTCCATTTCAACTCAGCCCCCTCTGTTGCTACCCCAAGCCAGCAGATCAAACGTTTCTTGTTGCTAGGAGACAATTGGAATGTGAGGCTGGCTGCCCAGGCATCCATACTTAGAACCCTGTTCTGGAAAAATACCTTATAAGACGTCCTGGAGCCATCCAACAAATCTTAATTGTCCCACAGAAGGAATCCTTGCGGTTTGGAGCATCTCACAACTCCAATAGTGGGAAAACCCCCATGGCCTCATAATGCCCCCCCCTTCCTGAAGGGCCGAACATGGACAGAAACTCAAACCTGAGCCAAAGTCTGAACCTCGACCTGACTTCAGACGCATGAGATCTCAATTCAGCTCTGCAGAGTGTGCCTGCCATGTCCTTTCCCCGAAACCCAAGCCTAGCTTGTGTTCTCAGACTTCCGTCCTCACTCTCCTGGCCCACAAGCCCTCCAGTTTGGGAATTCCGAAGCCACAATGCAGCACTCTGCCTGCCCTCCAGAAGAAAAACTTTGCCCTATGCTGCTAATAAGAAACCCCAAATGATTTTCTAATGCATGCCACTCGATTGTATAGCAATTATACAGCCCACCCTGTATTCTAATGCCCTGTCTGGCACAGCCTGAGACAAGACATCCCAAACGACACCCAGACAGCTGGCCCCAACCTGGACACATAGGACCCGCTATGGCTGTATGTCGTCATCTCTTCCCAACCTCGGTTTTCAGGCTTCAGAACCTAGACCTTATCTCCAATCACTGCCCAGGGGTGAACGTGATGCAGAAATTAGAATTCCTCCTTCCCCATGGCCAGAAACCTTGTGGTTGGCATGTTGTCCAACGTTCAATGTGGGAAAACCTGCATTGTCCGAAAGGCAACGCCAGTGCTTGAGGGCCGCCTAGGGCACAGACCTGCAGCGTGAGTCCCGTATTAAAGTAACGCCTCTCAGTGGCTGGACCAAGATCCTGCATATGGGGCTTGTCATATCCATAGGCCCCCAGGCTTAACCAGAGGGCGAGTATTCCAGTTGTCAGTACCCACTGCTATGCTCTTGAATCCCTCTACTGGGGGGACACATGAAGCAGAAAACAGGACACTTCCCTTCCCACAGAATGACCCCAAACTCTTGGGGGCTGGACAAACTACCAGAGAGGGAGACTTCTACGACCCATGAGGCAACTCCTACATTAAACGGCCATTGTGGACAAAACATCCAGAGACAAAAGCCGGAGCGACTGCCTCCCTCTCACCCTTCTTTCATATCCAGAGGAACTCCCCTCATGGACTGTAGATCAGGCCTGCCGTAACCTCGGCCCCAAACCTGAGCTGAGTTAGGGTTTTTGGATGTCTGTCTGCACAGCCATGGCCCACACAGCCTCCAGGCTGGGGTCTCTGGAGTCACACCACAGAACTGTGCCTGCTCTCTCCTAAGAAACTGCCCATTCCATTGGCCACAACTCTACGAAATAGTAGAAACCTCAAGGTCCCCAAGGACATCCCACTACCGCAAGCCGCACTGGACAAATAGGGGCATTATGACACAAGCTGAGCAACTACTACCTCCATGCAGACACACAGACAGATATCCGCAGAGACAGAAGATTGAACCAGACAGGCCCCTAGGCCCTATTATGAACTCTTGCTTTGGTGTCCAGGTATCACTCCTCAGAGGCCTGGGTTCGAAGACCAGCATACGGGGATTTCCTGAGGCACCAGACAGAAGACCTCTCATCTCCACATGGGAAGCTTCCTTTTTGGAGTTGTGTCAAGCCCTTCGGGTTGGAGAATCCTGCAGAGTCCCTTAACTACTGCCACATTCCAAGGTCTCCATGGCCACCAACCCACATTATGACTCATCCTCGGCAGAGTCCATTTAAACTCAGGCTTCTGGGTAGCTCACCCAAGAGCCCGCAGATTGAGCGTGCCTTGTCTCCACCAGGCAATGGGAGGGTGAGTTGGCGTTTCTCGGCATCCATGCTTAGGGCCCTGCTCTCGAGTCTTTCTGTATGGGGCACCCTGGAACCATCCAATAGTACTCGACTGTCCTGAAGAAGGAAACTTTGAAGTATGGAGCAGCTCACAACTCCCAGCGTAGGGAAACCTCCCTGGACTCATGACGCCCCCCCCCCTTCAAGAAGGGGCCGTCATGGACACAAACTCCAGCTTGAGGCAACATCTGATAATCGCCCGGACCTCACGTGCAGGAGATCTCGATTCAGCCTTGCAAAGTGGGCCTGCCATGCTCTTGGCCCCAAAACTCGTGCTAGCTTGTGTTTTCAAACTTCCTTCCTCACAATCCTGGCCACACCCCTCCAGTTTGGCAATTCTGGAGACACAATGCAGCACTCTGCCTGCCCTCCAGAAGAAAAATGTTGCCCTATAGGGCTAACCAGAAACGCCAAATGAGTAACAACCTGCATGCCACTCGACCATACCCCAATTATACAGTCTAGCCTGTGCACTAAAGCCCTGTCTGACACAGCCTGAGGGCAGACCTCCAGTCCAACACCCAGACAGCTGGCCATACACAGACCATATCACACCCACAATGGCTTTAGGTCATCATCAATACCCAACCTCAGTTTTCACCTTCAGAACCTAGACCTTATCTCCACTCACTGCTCAGGAGTGAACGTGATGCAAGAATCAGAACTTCTCCTTCGCCTTGGCAAGAAACCTAGTGGTTGGCATGTTGTCCAATGTTCATTGTAGGAGAAAGCAGCATGGACTATGAGGCCGCACCTATCCCTGAGGGCCACAATGTGCACAAACACACATTGTGACCCTCAGCGTGAGCCCTATCCTCATGTAAAGCCTCTTAGTGACTGGAACAACAGCCCCCATATGGGGCTTGCCAAGCCCCTAGTCCCCCAATCTCAACCAGAGTTCGAGATGTCTAGTCACCCCTACTCAGGGCTCTACTCGGGAATCCCTCTTTGGTGGGACACTTGAGGTAAAAAAAAAAAATACAGAAAGGACTCTTCCCATCCACAGAATGATCCCAACCACTTGGGATCAGGCCAAATCACCAGAGAAAGAATTGTCCATGGCCCTTGAGGACACCCCGACATTCCACGGCCACCATTGACACAAAATCCAGAGACAAAACCCTGAGCAAGCACCACATACTCGCCCTTTGTTCATAGCCCGGAAAATTCTCACGGTCTGTAGATCGAGCCTTCATACATACATCCCCAAACCTAAGCTGAGTTTGTGTTTTCAGACTTCTGTCCCCACAGGCCTGGACCACACACGCTCCACACTTGGGTCCCTGGAGCCACACCTCAGGACTGTGCTTCCCTTTCAAGGGAATTCTTCCCATTCCATTGGCCACAACCTTGCAAATTAGGAAAAACCTCCAAAGTCACCGAGGCCATCCCAATAGTGTAGGCCGCCCAGGACAAACAGGGGTGATCTCAAATCAGCTGAGCAACTACCTCCACTCAGACAACAGATGTCCCCAGAGAAGAATATTGAACCGGACAGGCCCCTAGGCCCTAATCAGATCCATTGCTTTGGTTTCCAGGCATCTGTACTCAGAGGCCTCGTTTCCAATACCAGCATATGGTGGTTTCCTGAGGCACCAATAAGAACAAATCTCGTCTCCCCATGGAAAACTTGCTCATTGGAGCTTTGTCATAACCTCTGGTTAAAAGAATCCCTCAGGGCCCTGGTGCCACTGCCCCATACCAAGGTCGCCATGGACTCAAACCAGCATTAAGACCATCCTCAGGAAAGTCCATTTCAACTCAGCCCCCTCTGTTGCTACCCCAAGCCAGCAGATCAAACGTTTCCTGTTGCTTGGAGACAATTGGAATGTGAGGCTGGCTGCCCAGGCATCCATACTTAGAACCCTGTTCTGGAAAAATACCTTATAAGACGTCCTGGAGCCATCCAACAAATCTTAATTGTCCCACAGAAGGAATCCTTGCGGTTTGGAGCATCTCACAACTCCAATAGTGGGAAAACCCCCATGGCCTCATAATGCCCCCCCCTTCCTGAAGGGCCCAACATGGACAGAAACTCAAACCTGAGCCAAAGTCTGAACCTCGACCTGACTTCAGACGCATGAGATCTCAATTCCGCTCTGCAGAGTGTGCCTGCCATGTCCTTTCCCCGAAACCCAAGCCTAGTTGTGTTCTCAGACTTCCGTCCTCACTCTCCTGGCCCACAAGCCCTCCAGTTTGGGAATTCCGAAGCCACAATGCAGCACTCTGCCTGCCCTCCAGAAGAAAAACTTTGCCCTATGCTGCTAATAAGAAACCCCAAATGATTTTCTAATGCATGCCACTCGATTGTAAAGCAATTATACAGCCCACCCTGTATTCTAATGCCCTGTCTGGCACAGCCTGAGACAAGACATCCCAAACGACACCCAGACAGCTGGCCCCAACCTGGACACATAGGACCCGCTATGGCTGTAGGTCGTCATCTCTTCCCAACCTCGGTTTTCAGGCTTCAGAACCTAGACCTTATCTCCAATCACTGCCCAGGGGTGAACGTGATGCAGAAATTAGAATTCCTCCTTCCCGATGGCCAGAAACCTTGTGGTTGGCATGTTGTCCAACGTTCAATGTGGGAAAACCTGCATTGTCCGAAAGGCCACGCCAGTGCTTGAGGGCCGCCTAGGGCACAGACATGCAGCGTGAGTCCCGTATTAAAGTAACGCCTCTCAGTGGCTGGACCAAGATCCTGCATATGGGGCTTGTCATATCCATAGGCCCCCAGGCTTAACCAGAGGGCGAGTATTCCAGTTGTCAGTACCCACTGCTATGCTCTAGAATCCCTCTACTGTGGGGACACATGAAGCAGAAAACAGGACACTTCCCTTCCCACAGAATGACCCCAAACTCTTTGGGGCTGGACAAACTACCAGAGAGGGAGACTTCTACGACCCATGAGGCAACTCCTACATTAAACGGCCATTGTGGACAAAACATCCAGAGACAAAAGCCTGAGAGACTGCCTCCCTCTCACCCTTCTTTCATATCCAGAGGAGCTCCCCTCATGGACTGTAGATCAGGCCTGCCGTAACCTCGGCCCTACCTGAGCTGAGTTAGGGTTTTTTGGATGTCTGTCTGCACAGCCATGGCCCACACAGCCTCCAGGCTGGGGTCTCTGGAGTCACACCACAGAACTGTGCCTGCTCTCTCCTAAGAAACTGCCCATTCCATTGGCCACAACTCTACAAAATAGTAGAAACCTCAAGGTCCCCAAGGACATCCCACTACCGCAAGCCGCACTGGACAAATAGGGGCATTATGACACAAGCTGAGCAACTACTACCTCCATGCAGACACACAGACAGATATCCGCAGAGACAGAAGATTGAACCAGACAGGCCCCTAGGCCCTATTATGAACTCTTGCTTTGGTGTCCAGGTATCACTCCTCAGAGGCCTGGGTTCGAAGACCAGCATACGGGGCTTTCCTGAGGCATCAGACAGAAGACCTCTCATCTCCACATGGGAAGCTACCTTGTTGGAGTTGTGTCAAGCCCTTCGGGTTGGAGAATCCTGCAGAGTCCCTTAACTACTGCCACATTCCAAGGTCTCCATGGCCACCAACCCACATTATGACTCATCCTCGGCAGAGTCCATTTAAACTCAGGCTTCTGGGTAGCTCACCCAAGAGCCCGCAGATTGAGCGTGCCTTGTCTCCACCAGGCAATGGGAGGGTGAGTTGGCGTTTCTCGACATCCATGCTTAGGGCCCTGCTCTCGAGTCTTTCTGTATGGGGCACCCTGGAACCATCCAATAGTACTCGACTGTCCTGAAGAAGGAAACTTTGAAGTATGGAGCAGCTCACAACTCCCAGGGAAACCTCCCTGGACTCATGACGCCCCCCCCCCTTCAGGAAGGGGCCG
>NW_028133627.1:0-28000 GCF_964662115.1 Mustela nivalis
GCAGAAGAATCGTTGCAGTTTGGAGCTTCTCACAACTCCCATCGTGGGAAAACCCCCATGTCCTCGTGATCCAACCCCCATCAAGAAAGGGCCATCAGGGCAGAAAGTCCAACCTGAGCGATCGTCTGATCCTTGCCCTGACTTCAGAAGCACGAGATCTCTATTGAGGTCTGTAGATTGTGCCTGCCATATCCTCACCCAGAAACCTAGGCCTAGCTTGGGTTCTCAGACTCCGTCCTCAGACTACTGGCCCACAAGCCCTCCAGTTTGGCAATCCAGAACTACAATGCCGCACTCTGCCTGCCCTACAGAAGTAAAACATTGCCCTCAGGGCTACCCCGAAACCCCAAATGAGGATCAACCTGCACGCCAATCGGCTGTACCACAAACATATAGGCTGACCTGGGCACTATTTCCCCTTCTGACCCAGCCTGAGCCTGGACCTCCTGGTCCCAGCCAGACAGCTGGCCGCACACTGAGCACATCGGACCCGCCATGGCCTTAGGTCGTCATCTCTTTCCAACTCCGGTTTTCAGGCTCCAGAACCTAGACCTTATCTCCAACCACTGCCCAGGGTTGAAAATCATGCAGAAATCAGAACTCTTTCCCCATGGCAAGAAACCTTGTGCTTGGCATGTTGTCCAACATTCAGTGTAGTTGAAACAAGCGTGGCCCATGAGGCCCAGCCCATGCTTGTGGGCCACATTGGTCACAAACACACATTGTGACCCTCAGCCTGAGCCCAGTCCTCAGGTAAGGCCTCTCAGAGCCTATATGAAGAGACAGCATATTGGGCTTGCCATGCCCCTAGGCCCCAATTTTTAACCATAGTTCGGGGTGTCCCTTCACTCTTCCCCAGGGCTCTGCTTTGGAATTCCTCTTTTGGTGGGACACCTGAGGTAACAAACCTGAAAGGAGTCCTCCCATCCCACAGATTGACGAAAAACAATTGGGATCGGGCCAAATCCACAGAGAGGAAGATTCGTCCATGGCCCATGAGACATCCCCAACATTCCACGGCCATCGCTGAAACAAAATCCAGAGACAAAAGCCTGAGCAAGCGCCTCAGACTCGCTCATTCTTCATATCCTGAAGAGTTCTTCTCATGGTTTGTAGATCGGGCGTGCCATACCTACGTCCCCAAACTTAAGCTGAGTTTGTGTTTTCAGTCTTCTGTCCTCAAAGTCCTGGGCCACACTCCCTCCACGCTGGGGCCCCTGGAGCCACACATTAGGACTGCCCCCACCCAATCCATGGGAATTCTGCCCATTCCATTGTCAAAAATCGTACAAATTAGGAGAACCCTCCAAAGTCCCTGAGGCCATCCCAATAGTGTAGGTCGCCCGGGACAAAAAAGGGCGGTTGATACCGGCTGAGCATCTACCTCCACTCATCTACCTCCACTCATACCAAGAAGATTGAACCAGACAGGACCCGAGGCCATTATCAGATCCATTGCTTTGGTTTACAGGCATGTCTCCTCAAGCCTGGATTCCAATACCAGCAGAGGGGATTTCCTGAGGCACCCATCAGAACAAATCTCGTCTCCACAAGGAAACTTGTGCATGGGAGCTATGCCAAAGCTTAGGAGAATACTTCAGGGTCCCGGTGCCACCTCCCCATTCCAAGGCCCTCATGGACACAAACACACATTAGGACCCATCCTCTGGAAAGTGCATTTCAACTCAGCCACCCCGGTTGCTCCCGCAGATCCATTAGATCTAAACTGTCTTGTTGCTAGGAGACAATTGGAAGGCGAGGCGGACTTCCCAGGCATCCATCCTCGAACGGTGCTCTGGAGTCATTCCATACGGGATGTCCTGGAGCTGTCCAACAGGTCTCAATTGTCCCGCAGAAGGAATCCTTGAAGGGGGCATCCCACATCTCCCAACGTGGAAAACCTCCATGGCCTCGAGATTCCGCTCCCTTCATGAAGGGGCCGTCATGCACAGAAACTCCAACCTGAGCCAACGTCGGATCCTCGCCCTGACTTCAGATGCATGAGATATTGGTTCAGATCTGCAGGGGGTACCTGCCGTGTCCTCACCATGAATCCGAAGTCCAGCTTGTGTTCTCAGACTTCCGTCCTCACTCTCCTGGCCCCGAAGCCCTCATGTTTGGCAATTCCGGACGGACAATGAAGCACTCTGCCTGCCCTCTAGAAAAAATATATTGCCTAATGAGCTGACCAGGCAGCTTAAATGAAGATAAACCTACACGGCACTCGAATGTACCCAAATTATATAGTCTAACCTGGGCACTAATGCACTGTCTGACACAACCTGAGCCCGGACCTGCTGACCAACACCCAGACAGCTGACCGCACCCTGAGCACATCAGACCCGCCCTGGCCTTAGGTCATCATCTCTTCCCTACCTCAGTTTTCAGGCTTCAGAACCTAGACCTTATCTCCAATCACTGCCCACGGGTGACTGTGATGCAGAAATCAGAACTCTTCCTGACCCATGGCAAGAAACCTTGTGGTTGCCATGTTGTCCAACGTTCAGTGTAGGAGAAAACAGCATTCACCCTGAGGCCCCGCCCATTCTTGAGTGCGACGAGAGCATAAACACGCATTGTGACCTCAGCGTGAGTCCTGTCCTCTAGTAAGTCCTCTCAGTGGCTGGACCATTAGATGTCAAAATGGGCTTGACATGTTCCTAGTCCCCAATTTTTAACCAGATTTCTGGTTGTCCAGTCGCCCCACCCCAGGGCTCTACTCTGGAATCCCTCATTTGGTGGGACATCTGAGGTTGAAAAACGAAATGAAACAAATCGACAACAACAACAAAAAAACGGACTTCTTCCATCCCCAGAATGACCGCAAACTCTTTGGACGGGACCGAACCCCCAGAGAGTAAGACTCGTCCATTTCCCATGAAGTCACCCGGCAATTTCACGACCATGAGTGACACGATATCCAGAGACAAAAACTTGAGCAAGAGCCTCACACTCGCCCTTTTTTCATATCCCGAAGTGTTCTCCTCATGGTCTGTAGATCAGTCCTGCCATACCTATGACCCAAAACATAAGCCGAGTTTGTGTTTTCAGACAACTGTCCAAACAGCTCTGGCCTACACACCCTACAGGCTCAGGGCCCTGGAGCCAAACCTGAGGACTGTACTTGCCCTCTCCAAGGGAATTGTATGTGCCCATTCCAATGGCCACAACCCTACTAATAGGATAACCTCCAAAGTCCCTGAGGCCATCCCAATAGTTGTGGCTTCCCAGGACAAACAGGGGGCAATCTGAGCCCATCTGAGCACCTTCCTGCACTCAGACCCGTAGACTGATGTCCCCAGAGGTAAAAAGGAACGAACAGGCCCCTAGGCACTAATCGGATCCATTGCTTTGGTTTCCAGGCATCTCTCCTCAGAGGCCTGGATTTCAATACCAGCATATGGCTGTTTCTTGACTCACCCATCAGAACAAATCTCATCTACACATGGGAAACATGCACGTTGGAGCTGTGTCAAAGCCTCTGTTTAGGAGAACCCTTCAGGGCCCCAGGGCCACCGCTTCATTCCAAGGTCTCCATAGACACAAAAACATATTAGGACACATCCACAGGAGAGTCCATTTCAACTCAGCCTCCTCGGTTGCCCCCCACATCCAGCAGATCTAACCTGTCTTGTTGCTTGGAGACAATTGGAATGCGAGGTGGGCTACCCAGCCATCCATCCTTAGAACCCTGCTCGGAATCGTTGGCCTGGAGCCAACCAACAGGTCTCAATTGTCCTGCAGAAGAATCTTTGCAGTTTGGAGCTTCTCACAACTCCCATCGTGGGAAAACCCCCATGTCCTCGTGATCCAACCCCCTTCAAGAAAGGGCCATCAGGGCAGAAAATCCAACCTGAGCGAACGTCTGATCCTTACCCGGACTTCAGATGCACGAGATCTCTATTGAAGTCTGTAGATTGTGACTGCCATATCCTCACCCAGAAACCTAGGCTTGGCTTGGGTTCTCAGACTCCGTCCTCAGACTACTGGCCCACAAGCCTTCCAGTTTGGCAATCCAGAACTACAATGCCGCACTCTGCCTGCCCTACAGAAGTAAAACATTGCCCTCAGGGCCACCCGAAACTCCAAATGAGGATCAACCTGCACGCCATTCGGCTGTACCCCAAACATAGAGGCTGACCTGGGCACTATTTCCCCTTCTGACCCAGCCTGAGCTTGGACCTCCTGGTCCCACCCAGACAGCTGGCGGCACACTGAGCACATCGGACCCGCCATGGCCTTAGGTCGTCATCTCTTCCCAACTGCGGTTTTCAGGCTCCAGGACCTAGACCTTATCTCCAACCACTGCCCAGGGTTGAAAACGATGCAGAAATCAGAACTCTTTCCCCATGGCAATAAACCTTGTGCTTGGCATGTTGTCCAACGTTCAGTGTAGTTGAAACAAGCGTGGCCCATGAGGCCCAGCCCATGTTTGCGGGCCACATTGGTCACAAACACACAATGTGACCCTCAGCCTGAGCCCAGTCCTCAGGTAAGGCCTCTCAGGGCCTATATGAAGAGACAGCATATTGGGCTTGCCATGCCCCTAGGCCCCAATTTTTAACCATAGTTCGGGGTGTCCCTTCACTCTTCCCCAGGGCTCTGCTTTGGAATTCCTCTTTTGGTGGGACACCAGAGGTAACAAACCTGAAAGGAGTCCTCCCATCCCACAGATTGACGAAAAACAATTGGGATCGGGCCAAATCCACAGAGAGGAAGATTCGTCCATGGCCCATGAGACCTCCCCAACATTCCACGGCCATCGCTGAAACAAAATCCAGAGACAAAAGCCTGAGCAAGCGACTCAGACTCGCTCATTCTTCATATTTGAAGAGTTCTTCTCATGGTTTGTAGATCGGGCGTGCCATACCTACGTCCCCAAACTTAAGCTGAGTTTGTGTTTTCAGTCTTCTGTCGTCAAAGTCCTGGGCCACACTCCCTCCAGGCTGGGGCCCCTGGAGCCACACATTAGGACTGCCCCCACCCAATCCATGGGAATTCTGCCCATTCCATTGTCAAAAATCGTTCAAATTAGGAGAACCCTCCAAAGTCCCTGAGGCCATCCCAATAGTGTAGGTCGCCCGGGACAAAAAAGGGCGGTTGATACCAGCTGAGCATCTACCTCCACTCATCTACCTCCACTCATACCAAGAAGATTGAACCAGACAGGACCCGAGGCCATTATCGGATCCATTGCTTTGGTTTACAGGCATGTCTCCTCAAAAGCCTGAATTCTAATACCAGCAGAAGGGATTTCCTGAGGCACCCATCAGAACAAATCTCGTCTCCACAAGGAAACTTGTGCATGGGAGCTATGCCAAAGCTTAGGAGAATACTTCAGGGTCCCGGTGCCACCTCCCATTTCCAAGGCCCTCATGGACACAAACACACATTAGGACCCATCCTCTGGAAAGTGCATTTCAACTCAGCCACCCCGGTTGCTCCCGCAGATCCATTAGATCTAAACTGTCTTGTTGCTAGGAGACAATTGGAAGGCGAGGCGGACTTCCCAGGCATCCATCCTGGAACGGTGCTCTGGAGTCATAACATATGGGATGTCCTGGAGCTGTCCAACAGGTCTCAATTGTCCCGCAGAAGGAATCCTTGAAGGGGGCATCCCACATCTCCCAACGTGGAAAACCTCCATGGCCTCGAGATTCCGCTCCCTTCATGAAGGGGCCGTCATGCAGAGAAACTCCAACCTGAGCCAACGTCGGGTCCTCGCCCTGACTTAAGATGCATGAGATATTGGTTCAGATCTGCAGGGGTACCTGCCGTGTCCTCACCATGAATCCGAAGTCCAGCTTGTGTTCTCAGACTTCCGTCCTCACTCTCCTGGCCCCGAAGCCCTCATGTTTGGCAATTCCGGACCGACAATGAAGCACTCTGCCTGCCCTCTAGAAAAAATATATTGCCTAATGAGCTGACCAGGCAGCTTAAATGAAGATAAACCTACACGGCACTCGAATGTACCCAAATTATATAGTCTAACCTGGGCAGAAATGCACTGTCTGACACAACCTGAGCCCGGACCTGCTGACCAACACCCAGACAGCTGACCGCGCCCTGAGCACATCAGATCCGCCCTGGCCTTAGGTGATAATCTCTTCCCTACCTCAGTTTTCAGGCTTCAGAACCTAGACCTTATCTCCAATCACTGCCCACGGGTGACTGTGATGCAGAAATCAGAACTCTTCCTGACCCATGGCAAGAAACCTTGTGGTTGGCATGTTGTCCAACGTTCAGTGTAGGAGAAAACAGCATTCACCCTGAGGCCCCGCCCATTCTTGAGTGCGACGAGAGCATAAACACGCATTGTGACCTCAGCGTGAGTCCTGTCCTCTAGTAAGTCCTCTCAGTGGCTGGTCCATTAGATGTCATAATGGGCTTGACATGTCCCTAGTCCCCAATTTTTAACCAGATTTCTGGTTGTCCAGTCGCCCCACCCCAGGGCTCTACTCTGGAATCCCTCATTTGGTGGGACATCTGAGGTTGAAAAAGAAAATGAAACAAATCGACAACAACAACAAAAAAACGGACTTCTTCCATCCCCAGAATGACCGCAAACTCTTTGGACGGGACCGAACCCCCAGAGAGTAAGACTCGTCCATTTCCCATGAAGTCACCCGGCAATTTCACGACCATGAGTGACACGATATCCAGAGACAAAAACTTGAGCAAGAGCCTCACACTCGCCCTTTTTTCATATCCCGAAGTGTTCTCCTCATGGTCTGTAGATCAGTCCTGCCATACCTATGACCCAAAACATAAGCCGAGTTTGTGTTTTCAGACAACTGTCCAAACAGCTCTGGCCTACCCACCCTACAGGCTCAGGGCCCTGGAGCCAAACCTGAGGACTGTACTTGCCCTCTCCAAGGGAATTGTATGTGCCCATTCCAATGGCCACAACCCTACTAATAGGATAACCTCCAAAGTCCCTGAGGCCATCCCAATAGTTGTGGCTTCCCAGGACAAACAGGGGGCAATCTGAGCCCATCTGAGCACCTTCCTGCACTCAGACCCATAGACTGATGTCCCCAGAGGTAAAAAGGAACGAACAGGCCCCTAGGCACTAATCGGATCCATTGCTTTGGTTTCCAGGCATCTCTCCTCAGAGGCCTGGATTTCAATACCAGCATATGGCTGTTTCTTGACTCACCCATCAGAACAAATCTCATCTACACATGGGAAACATGCACGTTGGAGCTGTGTCAAAGCCTCTGTTTAGGAGAACCCTTCAGGGCCCCAGGGCCACCGCTTCATTCCAAGGTCTCCATAGACACAAAAACATATTAGGACACATCCACAGGAGAGTCCATTTCAACTCAGCCTCCTCGGTTGCCCCCCACATCCAGCAGATCTAACCTGTCTTGTTGCTTGGAGACAATTGGAATGCGAGGTGGGCTACCCAGCCATCCATCCTTAGAACCCTGCTCGGAATCGTTGGCCTGGAGCCAACCAACAGGTCTCAATTGTCCTGCAGAAGAATCTTTGCAGTTTGGAGCTTCTCACAACTCCCATCGTGGGAAAACCCCCATGTCCTCGTGATCCAACCCCCTTCAAGAAAGGGCCATCATGGCAGAAAGTCCAACCTGAGCGATCGTCTGATCCTTGCCCTGACTTCAGATGCACGAGATCTCTATTGAGGTCTGTAGATTGTGCCTGCCATATCCTCACCCAGAAACCTAGGCCTAGCTTGGGTTCTCAGACTCCGTCCTCAGACTACTGGCCCACAAGCCCTCCAGTTGGGCAATCCAGAACTACAATGCCGCACTCTGCCTGCCCTACAGAAGTAAAACATTGCCCTCAGGGCTACCCCGAAACCCCAAATGAGGATCAACCTGCACGCCAATCGGCTGTACCCCAAACATATAGGCTGACCTGGGCACT
Source organism: Mustela nivalis (assembly GCF_964662115.1). NCBI lineage: Eukaryota > Metazoa > Chordata > Mammalia > Carnivora > Mustelidae > Mustela > Mustela nivalis. The sequence goes on from NW_028133627.1 coordinate 7,891, forward strand.
ATTTCCCCTTCTGACCCAGCCTGAGCCTGGACCTCCTGGTCCCACCCAGACAGCTGGCCGCACACTGAGCACATCGGACCCGCCATGGCCTTAGGTCGTCATCTCTTCCCAACTGCGGTTTTCAGGCTCCAGAACCTAGACCTTATCTCCAACCACTGCCCAGGGTTGAAAATGATGGAGAAATCAGAACTCTTTCCCCATGGCAAGAAACCTTGTGGTTGGCATGTTGTCCAACGTTCAGTGTAGTTGAAACAAGCGTGGCCCATGAGGCCCAGCCCATGAGGCACTCTGTCTGCCCTCTAGAAAAAATATATTGCCTATTGAGCTGACCAGGCAGCTTAAATGAAGATAAGCCTACACGGCACTCGAATGTACCCAAATTATATAGTCTAACCTGGGCACTAATGCACTGTCTGACACAACCTGAGCCCGGACCTGCTGACCAACACCCAGACAGCTGACCGCACCCTGAGCACATCAGACCCGTCCTGGCCTTAGGTCATCATCTCTTCCCTACCTCAGTTTTCAGGCTTCAGAACCTAGACCTTATCTCCAATCACTGCCCACGGGTGACTGTGATGCAGAAATCAGAACTCTTCCTGACCCATGGCAAGAAACCTTGTGGTTGGCATGTTGTCCAACGTTCAGTGTAGGAGAAAACAGCATTCACCCTGAGGCCCCGCCCATTCTTGAGTGCGACGAGAGCATAAACACGCATTGTGACCTCAGCGTGAGTCCTGTCCTCTAGTAAGTCCTCTCAGTGGCTGGACCATTAGATGTCATAATGGGCTTGACATGTTCCTAGTCCCCAATTTTTAACCAGATTTCTGGTTGTCCAGTCGCCCCACCCCAGGGCTCTACTCTGAAATCCCTCATTTGGTGGGACATCTGAGGTTGAAAAACAAAATGAAACAAATCGACAACAACAACAAAAAAACGGACTTCTTCCATCCCCAGAATGACCGCAAACTCTTTGGACGGGACCGAACCCCCAGAGAGTAAGACTCGTCCATTTCCCATGAAGTCACCCGGCAATTTCACGACCATGAGTGACACGATATCCAGAGACAAAAACTTGAGCAAGAGCCTCACACTCGCCCTTTTTTCATATCCCGAAGTGTTCTCCTCATGGTCTGTAGATCAGTCCTGCCATACCTATGAACCAAAACATAAGCCGAGTTTGTGTTTTCAGACAACTGTCCAAACAGCTCTGGCCTACACACCCTACAGGCTCAGGGCCCTGGAGCCAAACCTGAGGACTGTACTTGCCCTCTCCAAGGGAATTGTATGTGCCCATTCCAATGGCCACAACCCTACTAATAGGATAACCTCCAAAGTCCCTGAGGCCATCCCAATAGTTGTGGCTTCCCAGGACAAACAGGGGGCAATCTGAGCCCATCTGAGCACCTTCCTGCACTCAGACCCGTAGACTGATGTCCCCAGAGGTAAAAAGGAACGAACAGGCCCCTAGGCACTAATCGGATCCATTGCTTTGGTTTCCAGGCATCTCTCCTCATAGGCCTGGATTTCAATACCAGCATATGGCTGTTTCTTGACTCACCCATCAGAACAAATCTCATCTACACATGGGAAACATGCACGTTGGAGCTGTGTCAAAGCCTCTGTTTAGGAGAACCCTTCAGGGCCCCAGGGCCACCGCTTCATTCCAAGGTCTCCATAGACACAAAAACATATTAGGACACATCCACAGGAGAGTCCATTTCAACTCAGCCTCCTCGGTTGCCCCCCACATCCAGCAGATCTAACCTGTCTTGTTGCTTGGAGACAATTGGAATGCGAGGTGGGCTACCCAGCCATCCATCCTTAGAACCCTGCTCGGAATCGTTGGCCTGGAGCCAACCAACAGGTCTCAATTGTCCTGCAGAAGAATCTTTGCAGTTTGGAGCTTCTCACAACTCCCATCTTGGGAAAACCCCCATGTCCTCGTGATCCAACCCCCTTCAAGAAAGGGCCATCAGGGCAGAAAATCCAACCTGAGCGAACGTCTGATCCTTACCCGGACTTCAGATGCACGAGATCTCTATTGAAGTCTGTAGATTGTGACTGCCATATCCTCACCCAGAAACCTAGGCTTGGCTTGGGTTCTCAGACTCCGTCCTCAGACTACTGGCCCACAAGCCTTCCAGTTTGGCAATCCAGAACTACAATGCCGCACTCTGCCTGCCCTACAGAAGTAAAACATTGCCCTCAGGGCTACCCCGAAACTCCAAATGAGGATCAACCTGCACGCCATTCGGCTGTACCCCAAACATAGAGGCTGACCTGGGCACTATTTTTCCTTCTGACCCAGCCTGAGCCAGGACCTCCTGGTCCCACCCAGACAGCTGGCCGCCCACTGAGCACATCGGACCCGCCATGGCCTTAGGTCGTCATCTCTTTCCAACTGCGGTTTTCAGGCTCCAGGACCTAGACCTTATCTCCAACCACTGCCCAGGGTTGAAAACGATGCAGAAATCAGAACTCTTTCCCCATGGCAATAAACCTTGTGCTTGGCATGTTGTCCAACGTTCAGTGTAGTTGAAACAAGCGTGGCCCATGAGTCTTAACCCATGCTTGCGGGCCACATTGGTCACAAACACACAATGTGACCCTCAGCCTGAGCCCAGTCCTCAGGTAAGGCCTCTCAGGGCCTATATGAAGAGACAGCATATTGGGCTTGCCATGCCCCTAGGCCCCAATTTTTAACCATAGTTCGGGGTGTCCCTTCACTCTTCCCCAGGGCTCTGCTTTGGAATTCCTCTTTTGGTGGGACACCAGAGGTAACAAACCTGAAAGGAGTCCTCCCATCCCACAGATTGACGAAAAACAATTGGGATCGGGCCAAATCCACAGAGAGAAAGATTCGTCCATGGCCCATGAGACCTCCCCAACATTCCACGGCCATCGCTGAAACAAAATCCAGAGACAAAAGCCTGAGCAAGCGACTCAGACTCGCTCATTCTTCATATTTGAAGATTTCTTCTCATGGTTTGTAGATCGGGCGTGCCATACCTACGTCCCCAAACTTAAGCTGAGTTTGTGTTTTCAGTCTTCTGTCGTCAAAGTCCTGGGCCACACTCCCTCCAGGCTGGGGCCCCTGGAGCCACACATTAGGACTGCCCCCACCCAATCCATGGGAATTCTGCCCAATCCATTGTCAAAAATCGTACAAATTAGGAGAACCCTCCAAAGTCCCTGAGGCCATCCCAATAGTGTAGGTCGCCCGGGACAAAAAAGGGCGGTTGATACCAGCTGAGCATCTACCTCCACTCATCTACCTCCACTCATACCAAGAAGATTGAACCAGACAGGACCCGAGGCCATTATCGGATCCATTGCTTTGGTTTACAGGCATGTCTCCTCAAAAGCCTGAATTCTAATACCAGCAGAGGGGATTTCCTGAGGCACCCATCAGAACAAATCTCGTCTCCACAAGGAAACTTGTGCATGGGAGCTATGCCAAAGCTTAGGAGAATACTTCAGGGTCCCGGTGCCACCTCCCCATTCCAAGGCCCTCATGGACACAAACACATATTAGGACCCATCCTCTGGAAAGTGCATTTCAACTCAGCCACCCCGGTTGCTCCCGCAGATCCATTAGATCTAAACTGTCTTGTTGCTAGGAGACAATTGGAAGGCGAGGCGGACTTCCCAGGCATCCATCCTCGAACGGTGCACTGGAGTCATAACATATGGGATGTCCTGGAGCTGTCCAACAGGTCTCAATTGTCCCGCAGAAGGAATCCTTGAAGGGGGCATCCCACATCTCCCAACGTTGAAAACCTCCATGGCCTCGAGATTCCGCTCCCTTCATAAAGGGGCCGTCATGCACAGAAACTCCAACCTGAGCCAACCTCGGATCCTCGCCCTGACTTCAGATGCATGAGATATTGGTTCGGATCTGCAGGGGGTACCTGCCGTGCCCTCACCATGAATCCGAAGTCCAGCTTGTGTTCTCAGACTTCCGTCCTCACTCTCCTGGCCCCGAAGCCCTCATGTTTGGCAATTCCGGACCGACAATGAAGCACTCTGCCTGCCCTCTAGAAAAAATATATTGCCTAATGAGCTGACCAGGCAGCTTAAATGAAGATAAACCTACACGGCACTCGAATGTACCCAAATTATATAGTCTAACCTGGGCACTAATGCACTGTCTGACACAACCTGAGCCCGGACCTGCTGACCAACACCCAGACAGCTGACCGCACCCTGAGCACATCAGACCCGTCCTGGCCTTAGGTCATCATCTCTTCCCTACCTCAGTTTTCAGGCTTCAGAACCTAGACCTTATCTCCAATCACTGCCCACGGGTGACTGTGATGCAGAAATCAGAACTCTTCCTGACCCATGGCAAGAAACCTTGTGGTTGGCATGTTGTCCAACGTTCAGTGTAGGAGAAAACAGCATTCACCCTGAGGCCCCGCCCATTCTTGAGTGCGACGAGAGCATAAACACGCATTGTGACCGCAGCGTGAGTCCTGTCCTCTAGTAAGTCCTCTCAGTGGCTGGTCCATTAGATGTCATAATGGGCTTGACATGTCCCTAGTCCCCAATTTTTAACCAGATTTCTGGTTGTCCAGTCGCCCCACCCCAGGGCTCTACTCTGGAATCCCTCATTTGGTGGGACATCTGAGGTTGAAAAACAAAATGAAACAAATCGACAACAACAACAAAAAAACGGACTTCTTCCATCCCCAGAATGACCGCAAACTCTTTGGACGGGACCGAACCCCCAGAGAGTAAGACTCGTCCATTTCCCATGAAGTCACCCGGCAATTTCACGACCATGAGTGACACGATATCCAGAGACAAAAACTTGAGCAAGAGCCTCACACTCGCCCTTTTTTCATATCCCGAAGTGTTCTCCTCATGGTCTGTAGATCAGTCCTGCCATACCTATGACCCAAAACATAAGCCGAGTTTGTGTTTTCAGACAACTGTCCAAAGAGCTCTGGTCTACACACCCTACAGGCTCAGGGCCCTGGAGCCAAACCTGAGGACTGTACTTGCCCTCTCCAAGGGAATTGTATGTGCCCATTCCAATGACCACAACCCTACTAATAGGATAACCTCCAAAGTCCCTGAGGCCATCCCAATAGTTGTGGCTTCCCAGGACAAACAGGGGGCAATCTGAGCCCATCTGAGCACCTACCTGCACTCAGACCCGTAGACTGATGTCCCCAGAGGTAAAAAGGAACGAACAGGCCCCTAGGCACTAATCGGATCCATTGCTTTGGTTTCCAGGCATCTCTCCTCAGAGGCCTGGATTTCAATACCAGCATATGGCTGTTTCTTGACTCACCCATTAGAACAAATCTCATCTACACATGGGAAACATGCACGTTGGAGCTGTGTCAAAGCCTCTGTTTAGGAGAGCCCTTCAGGGCCCAGGGCCACCGCTTCATTCCAAGGTCTCCATAGACACAAAAACATATTAGGACACATACACAGGAGAGTCCATTTCAACTCAGCCTCCTCGGTTGCCCCCCACATCCAGCAGATCTAACCTGTCTTGTTGCTTGGAGACCATTGGAATGCGAGGTGGGCTACCCAGCCATCCATCCTTAGTACCCTGCTCGGAATCGTTGGCCTGGAGCCAACCAACAGGTCTCAATTGTCCTGCAGAAGAATCTTTGCAGTTTGGAGCTTCTCACAACTCCCATCGTGGGAAAACCCCCATGTCCTCGTGATCCAACCCCCTTCAAGAAAGGGCCATCAGGGCAGAAAGTCCAACCTGAGCGATCGTCTGATCCTTGCCCTGACTTCAGATGCACGAGATCTCTATTGAGGTCTGTAGATTGTGCCTGCCATATCCTCACCCAGAAACCTAGGCCTAGCTTGGGTTCTCAGACTCCGTCCTCAGACTACTGGCCCACAAGCCCTCCAGTTTGGCAATCCAGAACTACAATGCCGCACTCTGCCTGCCCTACAGAAGTAAATCATTGCCCTCAGGGCTACCCCGAAACCCCAAATGAGGATCAACCTGCATGCCAATCGGCTGTACCCCAAACATATAGGCTGACCTGGGCACTATTTCCCCTTCTGACCCAGCCTGAGCCTGGACCTCCTGGTCCCACCCAGACAGCTGGCCGCACACTGAGCACATCGGACCCGCCATGGCCTTAGGTCGTCATCTCTTCCCAACTGCGGTTTTCAGGCTCCAGAACCTAGACCTTATCTCCAACCACTGCCCAGGGTTGAAAATCATGCAGAAATCAGAACTCTTTCCCCATGGCAAGAAACCTTGTGCTTGGTATGTTGTCCAACGTTCAGTGTAGTTGAAACAAGCGTGGCCCATGAGGCCCAGCCCATGCTTGCAAGCCACATTGGTCACAAACACACATTGTGACCCTCAGCCTGAGCCCAGTCCTCAGGTAAGGCCTCTCAGGGCCTATATGAAGAGACAGCATATTGGGCTTGCCATGCCCCTAGGCCCCAATTTTTAACCATAGTTCGGGGTGTCCCTTCACTCTTCCCCAGGGCTCTGCTTTGGAATTCCTCTTTTGGTGGGACACCAGAGGTAACAAACCTGAAAGGAGTCCTCCCATCCCACAGATTGACGAAAAACAATTGGGATCGGGCCAAATCCACAGAGAGGAAGATTCGTCCATGGCCCATGAGACATCCCCAACATTCCACGGCCATCGCTGAAACAAAATCCAGAGACAAAAGCCTGAGCAAGCGCCTCAGACTCGCTCATTCTTCATATCCTGAAGAGTTCTTCTCATGGTTTGTAGATCGGGCGTGCCATACCTACGTCCCCAAACATAAGCTGAGTTTGTGTTTTCAGTCTTCTGTCCTCAAAGTCCTGGGCCACACTCCCTCCAGGCTGGGACCCTGGAGCCACACATTAGGACTGCCCCCACCCAATCCATGGGAATTCTGCCCATTACATTGTCAAAAATCGTACAAATTAGGAGAAACCTCCAAGGTCCCTGAGGCCATCCCAATAGTGTAGGTCGCCCGGGACAAAAAATGGCGGTTGATACCAGCTGAGCATCTTCCTCCACTCATCTACCTCCACTCATACCAAGAAGATTGAACCAGACAGGACCCGAGGCCATTATCGGATCCATTGCTTTGGTTTACAGGCATGTCTCCTCAAAAGCCTGGATTCCAATACCAGCAGAGGGGATTTCCTGAGGCACCCATCAGAACAAATCTCGTCTCCACAAGGAAACTTGTGCATGAGAGCTATGCCAAAGCTTAGGAGAATACTTCAGGGTCCCGGTGCCACCTCCCCATTCCAAGGCCCTCATGGACACAAACACACATTAGGACCCATCCTCTGGAAAGTGCATTTCAACTCAGCCACCCCGGTTGCTCCCGCAGATCCATTAGATCTAAACTGTCTTGTTGCTAGGAGACAATTGGAAGGCGAGGCGGACTTCCCAGGCATCCATCCTCGAACGGTGCTCTGGAGTCATTCCATATGGGATGTCCTGGAGCTGTCCAACAGGTCTCAATTGTCCCGCAGAAGGAATCCTTGAAGGGGGCATCCCACATCTCCCAACGTGGAAAACCTCCATGGCCTTGAGATTCCGCTCCCTTCATGAAGGGGCCGTCATGCACAGAAACTCCAACCTGAACCAACGTCGGATCCTCGCCCTGACTTCAGATGCATGAGATATTGGTTCAGATCTGCAGGGGGTACCTGCCGTGCCCTCACCCTGAATCCGATGTCTAGCTTGTGTTCTCAGACTTCCGTCCTCACTCTCCTGGCCCCGAAGCCCTCATGTTTGGCAATTCCGGACCGACAATGAAGCACTCTGCCTGCCCTCTAGAAAAAATATATTGCCTAATGAGCTGACCAGGCAGCTTAAATGAAGATAAACCTACACGGCACTCGAATGAACCCAAATTATATAGTCTAACCTGGGCACTAATGCACTGTCTGACACAACCTGAGCCCGGACCTGCTGACCAACACCCAGACAGCTGACCGCACCCCGAGCACATCAGACCCGCCCTGGCCTTAGGTCATCATCTCTTCCCTACCTCAGTTTTCAGGCTTCAGAACCTAGACCTTATCTCCAATCACTGCCCACGGGTGACTGTGATGCAGAAATCAGAACTCTTCCTGACCCATGGCAAGAAACCTTGTGGTTGGCATGTTGTCCAACGTTCAGTGTAGGAGAAAACAGCATACACCCTGAGGCCCGGCCCATTCTTGAGTGCGACGAGAGCATAAACACGCATTGTGACCTCAGCGTGAGTCCTGTCCTCTAGTAAGTCCTCTCAGTGGCTGGACCATTAGATGTCATAATGGGCTTGACAAGTCCCTAGTCCCCAATTTTTAACCAGATTTCTGGTTGTCCAGTCGCCCCACCCCAGGGCTCTACTCTGGAATCCCTTATTTGGTGGGACATCTGAGTTTGAAAAACAAAATGAAACAAATCGACAACAACAACAAAAAAACGGACTTCTTCCATCCCCAGAATGACCGCAAACTCTTTGGACGGGACCGAACCCCCAGAGAGTAAGACTCGTCCATTTCCCATGAAGTCACCCGGCAATTTCACGACCATGAGTGACACGATATCCAGAGACAAAAACTTGAGCAAGAGCCTCACACTCGCCCTTTTTTCATATCCCGAAGTGTTCTCCTCATGGTCTGTAGATCAGTCCTGCCATACCTATGACCCAAGACATAAGCCGAGTTTGTGTTTTCAGACAACTGTCCAAACAGCTCTGGCCTACACACCCTACAGGCTCAGGGCCCTGGAGCCAAACCTGAGGACTGTACTTGCCCTCTCCAAGGGAATTGTATGTGCCCATTCCAATGGCCACAACCCTACTAATAGGATAACCTCCAAAGTCCCTGAGGCCATCCCAAGAGTTGTGGCTTCCCAGGACAAACAGGGGCAATCTGAGCCCATCTGAGCACCTACCTGCACTCAGACCCGTAGACTGATGTACCCAGAGGTAAAAAGGAACGAACAGGCCCCTAGGCACTAATCGGATCCATTGCTTTGGTTTCCAGGAAACTCTCCTCAGAGGCCTCGATTTCAATACCAGCATATGGCTGTTTCTTGACTCACCCATCAGAACAAATCTCATCTACACATGGGAAACATGCATGTTGGAGCTGTGTCAAAGCCTCTGTTTAGGAGAACCCTTCAGGGCCCCATGGCCACCGCTTCATTCCAAGGTCTCCATAGACACAAAAACATATTAGGACACATCCACAGGAGAGTCCATTTCAACTCAGCCTCCTCGGTTGCCCCCCACATCCAGCAGATCTAACCTGTCTTGTTGCTTGGAGACAATTGGAATGCGAGGTGGGCTACCCAGCCATCCGTCCTTAACCCTGCTCGGAATCGTTGGCATGGAGCCAACCAACAGGTCTCAATTGTCCTGCAGAAGAATCTTTGCAGTTTGGAGCTTCTCACAACTCCCATCGTGGGAAAACCCCCATGTCCTCGTGATCCAACCCCCTTCAAGAAAGGGCCATCAGGGCAGAAAGTCCAACCTGAGCGATCGTCTGATCCTTGCCCTGACTTCAGATGCACGAGATCTCTATTGAGGTCTGTAGATTGTGCCTGCCATATCCTCACCCAGAAACCTAGGCCTAGCTTGGGTTCTCAGACTCCGTCCTAGGACTACTGGCCCACAAGCCCTCCAGTTTGGCAATCCAGAACTACAATGCCGCACTCTGCCTGCCCTACAGAAGTAAAACATTGCCCTCAGGGCTACCCCGAAACCCCAAATGAGGATCAACCTGCACGCCATTCGGCTGTACCCCAAACATATAGGCTGACCTGGGCACTATTTCCCCTTCTGACCCAGCCTGAGCCTGGACCTCCTGGTCCCACCCAGACAGCTGGCCGCACACTGAGCACATCGGACCCGCCATGGCCTTAGGTCGTCATCTCTTCCCAACTGCGGTTTTCAGGCTCCAGAACCTAGACCTTATCTCCAACCACTGCCCAGGGTTGAAAATCATGCAGAAATCAGAACTCTTTCCCCATGGCAAGAAACCTTGTGCTTGGTATGTTGTCCAACGTTCAGTGTAGTTGAAACAAGCGTGGCCCATGAGGCCCAGCCCATGCTTGCAAGCCACATTGGTCACAAACACACATTGTGACCCTCAGCCTGAGCCCAGTCCTCAGGTAAGGCCTCTCAGGGCCTATATGAAGAGACAGCATATTGGGCTTGCCATGCCCCTAGGCCCCAATTTTTAACCATAGTTCGGGGTGTCCCTTCACTCTTCCCCAGGGCTCTGCTTTGGAATTCCTCTTTTGGTGGGACACCAGAGGTAACAAACCTGAAAGGAGTCCTCCCATCCCACAGATTGACGAAAAACAATTGGGATCGGGCCAAATCCACAGAGAGGAAGATTCGTCCATGGCCCATGAGACATCCCCAACATTCCACGGCCATCGCTGAAACAAAATCCAGAGACAAAAGCCTGAGCAAGCGCCTCAGACTCGCTCATTCTTCATATCCTGAAGAGTTCTTCTCATGGTTTGTAGATCGGGCGTGCCATACCTACGTCCCCAAACATAAGCTGAGTTTGTGTTTTCAGTCTTCTGTCCTCAAAGTCCTGGGCCACACTCCCTCCAGGCTGGGACCCTGGAGCCACACATTAGGACTGCCACCACCCAATCCATGGGAATTCTGCCCATTACATTGTCAAAAATCGTACAAATTAGGAGAAACCTCCAAGGTCCCTGAGGCCATCCCAATAGTGTAGGTCGCCCGGGACAAAAAATGGCGGTTGATACCAGCTGAGCATCTTCCTCCACTCATCTACCTCCACTCATACCAAGAAGATTGAACCAGACAGGACCCGAGGCCATTATCGGATCCATTGCTTTGGTTTACAGGCATGTCTCCTCAAAAGCCTGGATTCCAATACCAGCAGAGGGGATTTCCTGAGCACCCATCAGAACAAATCTCGTCTCCACAAGGAAACTTGTGCATGAGAGCTATGCCAAAGCTTAGGAGAATACTTCAGGGTCCCGGTGCCACCTCCCCATTCCAAGGCCCTCATGGACACAAACACACATTAGGACCCATCCTCTGGAAAGTGCATTTCAACTCAGCCACCCCGGTTGCTCCCGCAGATCCATTAGATCTAAACTGTCTTGTTGCTAGGAGACAATTGGAAGGCGAGGCGGACTTCCCAGGCATCCATCCTCGAACGGTGCTCTGGAGTCATTCCATATGGGATGTCCTGGAGCTGTCCAACAGGTCTCAATTGTCCCGCAGAAGGAATCCTTGAAGGGGGCATCCCACATCTCCCAACGTGGAAAACCTCCATGGCCTTGAGATTCCGCTCCCTTCATGAAGGGGCCGTCATGCACAGAAACTCCAACCTGAACCAACGTCGGATCCTCGCCCTGACTTCAGATGCATGAGATATTGGTTCAGATCTGCAGGGGGTACCTGCCGTGCCCTCACCCTGAATCCGATGTCTAGCTTGTGTTCTCAGACTTCCGTCCTCACTCTCCTGGCCCCGAAGCCCTCATGTTTGGCAATTCCGGACCGACAATGAAGCACTCTGCCTGCCCTCTAGAAAAAATATATTGCCTAATGAGCTGACCAGGCAGCTTAAATGAAGATAAACCTACACGGCACTCGAATGTACCCAAATTATATAGTCTAACCTGGGCACTAATGCACTGTCTGACACAACCTGAGCCCGGACCTGCTGACCAACACCCAGACAGCTGACCGCACCCCGAGCACATCAGACCCGCCCTGGCCTTAGGTCATCATCTCTTCCCTACCTCAGTTTTCAGGCTTCAGAACCTAGACCTTATCTCCAATCACTGCCCACGGGTGACTGTGATGCAGAAATCAGAACTCTTCCTGACCCATGGCAAGAAACCTTGTGGTTGGCATGTTGTCCAACGTTCAGTGTAGGAGAAAACAGCATACACCCTGAGGCCCGGCCCATTCTTGAGTGCGACGAGAGCATAAACACGCATTGTGACCTCAGCGTGAGTCCTGTCCTCTAGTAAGTCCTCTCAGTGGCTGGACCATTAGATGTCATAATGGGCTTGACAAGTCCCTAGTCCCCAATTTTTAACCAGATTTCTGGTTGTCCAGTCGCCCCACCCCAGGGCTCTACTCTGGAATCCCTTATTTGGTGGGACATCTGAGTTTGAAAAACAAAATGAAACAAATCGACAACAACAACAAAAAAACGGACTTCTTCCATCCCCAGAATGACCGCAAACTCTTTGGACGGGACCGAACCCCCAGAGAGTAAGACTCGTCCATTTCCCATGAAGTCACCCGGCAATTTCACGACCATGAGTGACACGATATCCAGAGACAAAAACTTGAGCAAGAGCCTCACACTCGCCCTTTTTTCATATCCCGAAGTGTTCTCCTCATGGTCTGTAGATCAGTCCTGCCATACCTATGACCCAAGACATAAGCCGAGTTTGTGTTTTCAGACAACTGTCCAAACAGCTCTGGCCTACACACCCTACAGGCTCAGGGCCCTGGAGCCAAACCTGAGGACTGTACTTGCCCTCTCCAAGGGAATTGTATGTGCCCATTCCAATGGCCACAACCCTACTAATAGGATAACCTCCAAAGTCCCTGAGGCCATCCCAAGAGTTGTGGCTTCCCAGGACAAACAGGGGCAATCTGAGCCCATCTGAGCACCTACCTGCACTCAGACCCGTAGACTGATGTACCCAGAGGTAAAAAGGAACGAACAGGCCCCTAGGCACTAATCGGATCCATTGCTTTGGTTTCCAGGAAACTCTCCTCAGAGGCCTCGATTTCAATACCAGCATATGGCTGTTTCTTGACTCACCCATCAGAACAAATCTCATCTACACATGGGAAACATGCATGTTGGAGCTGTGTCAAAGCCTCTGTTTAGGAGAACCCTTCAGGGCCCCATGGCCACCGCTTCATTCCAAGGTCTCCATAGACACAAAAACATATTAGGACACATCCACAGGAGAGTCCATTTCAACTCAGCCTCCTCGGTTGCCCCCCACATCCAGCAGATCTAACCTGTCTTGTTGCTTGGAGACAATTGGAATGCGAGGTGGGCTACCCAGCCATCCGTCCTTAGAACCCTGCTCGGAATCGTTGGCATGGAGCCAACCAACAGGTCTCAATTGTCCTGCAGAAGAATCTTTGCAGTTTGGAGCTTCTCACAACTCCCATCGTGGGAAAACCCCCATGTCCTCGTGATCCAACCCCCTTCAAGAAAGGGCCATCAGGGCAGAAAGTCCAACCTGAGCGATCGTCTGATCCTTGCCCTGACTTCAGATGCACGAGATCTCTATTGAGGTCTGTAGATTGTGCCTGCCATATCCTCACCCAGAAACCTAGGCCTAGCTTGGGTTCTCAGACTCCGTCCTAGGACTACTGGCCCACAAGCCCTCCAGTTTGGCAATCCAGAACTACAATGCCGCACTCTGCCTGCCCTACAGAAGTAAAACATTGCCCTCAGGGCTACCCCGAAACCCCAAATGAGGATCAACCTGCACGCCATTCGGCTGTACCCCAAACATATAGGCTGACCTGGGCACTATTTCCCCTTCTGACCCAGCCTGAGCCTGGACCTCCTGGTCCCACCCAGACAGCTGGCCGCACACTGAGCACATCGGACCCACCATGGCCTTAGGTCGTCATCTCTTCCCAACTGCGGTTTTCAGGCTCCAGAACCTAGACCTTATCTCCAACCACTGCCCAGGGTTGAAAATGATGCAGAAATCAGAACTCTTTCCCCATGGCAAGAAACCTTGTGCTTGGCATGTTGTCCAACGTTCAGTGTAGTTGAAACAAGCGTGGCCCATGAGGCCCAGCCCATGCTTGCGGGCCACATTGGTCACAAACACACATTGTGACCCTCAGCCTGAGCCCAGTCCTCAGGTAAGGCCTCTCAGGGCCTATATGAAGAGACAGCATATTGGGCTTGCCATGCCCCTAGGCCCCAATTTTTAACCATAGTTCGGGGTGTCCCTTCACTCTTCCCCAGGGCTCTGCTTTGGAATTCCTCTCTTGGTGGGATACCTGAGGTAACAAACCTGAAAGGAGTCCTCCCATCCCACAGATTGACGAAAAACAATTGGGATCGGGCCAAATCCACAGAGAGGAAGATTCGTCCATGGCCCATGAGACCTCCCCAACATTCCACGGCCATCGCTGAAACAAAATCCAGAGACAAAAGCCTGAGCAAGCGCCTCAGACTCGCTCATTCTTCATATCCTGAAGAGTTATTCTCATGGTTTGTAGATCGGGCGTGCCATACCTACGTCCCCAAACTTAAGCTGAGTTTGTGTTTTCAGTCTTCTGTCCTCAAAGTCCTGGGCCACACTCCCTCCAGGCTGGGGCCCCTGGAGCCACACATTAGGACTGCCCCCCCCAATCCATGGGAATTCTGCCCATTCCATTGACAAAGTCGTACAAATTAGGAGAACCCTCCAAATTCCCTGAGGCCATCCCAATAGTGTAGGTCGCCCGGGACAAAAAAGGGCGGTTGATACCAGCTGAGCATCTTCCTCCACTCATCTACCTCCACTCATACCAAGAAGATTGAACCAGACAGGACCCGAGGCCATTATCGGATCCATTGCTTTGGTTTACAGGCATGTCTCCTCAAAAGCTTGGATTCCAATACCAGCAGAGGGGATTTCCTGAGGCACCCATCAGAACAAATCTCGTCTCCACAAGGAAACTTGTGCATGGGAGCTATGCCAAAGCTTAGGAGAATACTTCAGGGTCCCGGTGCCACCTCCCCATTCCAAGGCCCTCATGGACACAAACACATATTAGGACCCATCCTCTGGAAAGTGCATTTCAACTCAGCCACCCCGGTTGCTCCCGCAGATCCATTAGATCTAAACTGTCTTGTTGCTAGGAGACAATTGGAAGGCGAGGCGGACTTCCCAGGCATCCATCCTCGAACGGTGCTCTGGAGTCATTCCATATGGGATGTCCTGGAGCTGTCCAACAGGTCTCAATTGCCCCGCAGAAGGAATCCTTGAAGGGGGCATCCCACATCTCCCAACGTGGAAAACCTCCATGGCCTTGAGATTCCGCTCCCTTCATGAAGGGGCCATCATGCACAGAAACTCCAAACTGAGCCAACGTCGGATCCTCGCCCTGACTACAGATTCATGAGATATTGGTTCAGATCTGCAGGGGGTACCTGCCGTGCCCTCACCCTGAATCCGAAGTCTAGCTTGTGTTCTCAGACTTCCGTCCTCACTCTCCTGGCCCTGAAGCCCTCATGTTTGGCAATTCCGGACCGACAATGAAGCACTCTGCCTGCCCTCTAGAAAAAATATATTGCCTAATGAGCTGACCAGGCAGCTTAAATGAAGATAAACCTACACGGCACTCGAATGTACCCAAATTATATAGTCTAACCTGGGCACTAATGCACTGTCTGACACAACCTGAGCCCAGACCTGCTGACGAACACCCAGACAGCTGACCGCACCCTGAGCACATCAGACCCGCCCTGGCCTTAGGTCATCATCTCTTCCCTACCTCAGTTTTCAGGCTTCAGAACCTAGACCTTATCTCCAATCACTGCCCACGGGTGACTGTGATGCAGAAATCAGAACTCTTCCTGATCCATGGCAAGAAACCTTGCGGTTGGCATGTTGTCCAACGTTCAGTGTAGGAGAAAACAGCATTCCCCATGAGGCCCCGCCCATTTTTGAGTGCGACGAGAGCATAAACACGCATTGTGACCTCAGCGTGAGTCCTGTCCTCTAGTAAGTCCTCTCAGTGGCTGGACCATTAGATGTCATAATGGGCTTGACATGTCCCTAGTCCCCAATTTTTAACCAGATTTCTGGTTGTCCAGTCGCCCCACCCCAGGGCTCTACTCTGGAATCCCTCATTTGGTGGGACATCTGAGGTTGAAAAACAAAATGAAACAAATCGACAACAACAACAAAAAAACGGACTTCTTCCATCCCCAGAATGACCGCAAACTCTTTGGACGGGACCGAACCCCCAGAGAGTAAGACTCGTCCATTTCCCATGAAGTCACCCGGCAATTTCACGACCATGAGTGACACGATATCCAGAGACAAAAACTTGAGCAAGAGCCTCACACTCGCCCTTTTTTCATATCCCGAAGTGTTCTCCTCATGGTCTGTAGATCAGTCCTGCCATACCTATGACCCAAAACATGAGCCGAGTTTGTGTTTTCAGACAACTGTCCAAACAGCTCTGGCCTACACACCCTACAGGCTCAGGGCCCTGGAGCCAAACCTGAGGACTGTACTTGCCCTCTCCAAGGGAATTGTATGTGCCCATTCCAATGGCCACAACCCTACTAATAGGATAACCTCCAAAGTCCCTGAGGCCATCGCAATAGTTGTGGCTTCCCAGGACAAACAGGGGGCAATCTGAGACCATCTGAGCACCTACCTGCACTCAGAACCGTAGACTGATGTCCCCAGAGGTAAAAAGGAACGAACAGGCCCCTAGGCACTAATCGGATCCATTGCTTTGGTTTCCAGGCATCTCTCCTCAGAGGCCTGGATTTCAATACCAGCATATGGCTGTTTCTTGACTCACCCATCAGAACAAATCTCATCTACACATGGGAAACATGCACGTTGGAGCTGTGTCAAAGCCTCTGTTTAGGAGAACCCTTCAGGGCCCCAGGGCCACCGCTTCATTCCAAGGTCTCCATAGACACAAAAACATATTAGGACACATCCACAGGAGAGTCCATTTCAACTCAGCCTCCTCGGTTGCCCCCCACATCCAGCAGATCTAACCTGTCTTGTTGCTTGGAGACAATTGGATTGCGAGGTGGGCTACCCAGCCATCCGTCCTTAGAACCCTGCTCGGAATCGTTGGCCTGGTGCCAACCAACAGGTCTCAATTGTCCTGCAGAAGAATCTTTGCAGTTTGGAGCTTCTCACAACTCCCATCGTGGGAAAACCCCCATGTCCTCGTGATCCAACCCCCTTCAAGAAAGGGCCATCAGGGCAGAAAGTCCAACGTGAGCGATCGTCTGATCCTTGCCCTGACTTCAGATGCACGAGATCTCTATTGAGGTCTGTAGATTGTGCCTGCCATATCCTCACCCAGAAACCTAGGCCTAGCTTGGGTTCTCAGACTCCGTCCTCAGACTACTGGCCCACAAGCCCTCCAGTTTGGAAATCCAGAACTACAATGCCGCACTCTGCCTGCCCTACAGAAGTAAAACATTGCCCTCAGGGCTACCCCGAAACCCCAAATGAGGATCAACCTGCACGCCATTCGGCTGTACCCCAAACATAGAGGCTGACCTGGGCACTATTTCCCCTTCTGACCCAGCCTGAGCCTGGACCTCCTGGTCCCACCCAGACAGCTGGCCGCACACTGAGCACATCGGACCCGCCATGGCCTTAGGTCGTCATCTCTTCCCAACTGCGGTTTTCAGGCTCCAGAACCTAGACCTTATCTCCAACCACTGCCCAGGGTTGAAAATGATGCAGAAATCAGAACTCTTTCCCCATGGCAAGAAACCTTGTGCTTGGCATGTTGTCCAACGTTCAGTGTAGTTGAAACAAGCATGGCCCATGAGGCCCAGCCCATGCTTGCGGGCCACATTGGTCACAAACACACATTGTGACCCTCAGCCTGAGCCCAGTCCTCAGGTAAGGCCTCTCAGGGCCTATATGAAGAGACAGCATATTGGGCTTGCCATGCCCCTAGGCCCCAATTTTTAACCATAGTTCGGGGTGTCCCTTCACTCTTCCCCAGGGCTCTGCTTTGGAATTCCTCTTTTGGTGGGACATCTGAGGTAACAAACCTGAAAGGAGTCCTCCCATCCCACAGATTGACGAAAAACAATTGGGATCGGGCCAAATCCACAGAGAGGAAGATTCGTCCATGGCCCATGAGACCTCCCCAACATTCCACGGCCATCGCTGAAACAAAATCCAGAGACAAAAGCCTGAGCAAGCGCCTCAGACTCGCTCATTCTTCATATCCTGAAGAGTTCTTCTCATGGTTTGTAGATCGCGCGTGCCATACCTACGTCCCCAAACTTAAGCTGAGTTTGTGTTTTCAGTCTTCTGTCCTCAAAGTCCTGGGCCACACCCCCTCCAGGCTGGGGCCCCTGGAGCCACACATTAGGACTGCCCCCACCCAATCCATGGGAATTCTGCCCATTCCATTGTCAAAAATCGTACAAATTAGGAGAACCCTCCAAAATCCCTGAGGCCATCCCAATAGTGTAGGTCGCCCGATACAAAAAAGGGCGGTTGATAACAGCTGAGCATCTTCCTCCACTCATCTACCTCCACTCATACCAAGAAGATTGATCCAGATAGGACCCGAGGCCATTATCGGATCCATTGCTTTGGTTTACAGGCATGTCTCCTCAAAAGCCTGGATTCCAATACCAGCAGAGGGGATTTCCTGAGCACCCATCAGAACAAATCTCGTCTCCACAAGGAAACTTGTGCATGGGTGCTATGCCAAAGCTTAGGAGAATACTTCAGGGTCCCGGTGCCACCTCCCCATTCCAAGGCCCTCATGGACACAAACACACATTAGGATCCATTTTCTGGAAAGTGCATTTCAACTCAGCCACCCCGGTTGCTCCCGCAGATCCATTAGATCTAAACTCTCTTGTTGCTAGGAGACAATTGGAAGGCGAGGCGGACTTCCCAGGCATCCATCCTGGAACGGTGCTCTGGAGTCATTCCATATGGGATGTCCTGGAGCTGTCCAACAGGTCTCAATTTTCCCACAGAAGGAATCCTTGAAGGGGGCATCCCACATCTCCCAAGGTGGAAAACTTCCATGGCCTCGAGATTCCGCTCCCTTCATGAAGGGGCCGTCATGCACAGAAACTCCAACCTGAGCCAACGTCGGATCCTCGCCCTGACCTCAGATGCATGAGATATTGGTTCTGATCTGCAGGGGGTACCTGCCGTGCCCTCACCCTGAATCCGAAGTCTAGCTTGTGTTCTCAGACTTCCGTCCTCACTCTCCTGGCCCCGAAGCCCTCAAGTTTGGCAATTCCGGACCAACAATGAAGAACTCTGCCTGCCCTCTAGAAAAAATATATTGCCTAATGAGCTGACCAGGCAGCTTAAATGAAGATAAACCTACACGGCACTCGAATGTACCCAAATTATATAGTCTAACCTGGGCACTAATGCACTGTCTGACACAACCTGAGCCCGGACCTGCTGACCAACACCCAGACAGCTGACCGCACGCTGAGCACATCAGACCCGCCCTGGCCTTAGGTCATCATCTCTTCCCTACCTCAGTTTTCAGGCTTCAGAACCTAGACCTTATCTCCAATCACTGCCCACGGGTGACTGTGATGCAGAAATCAGAACTCTTCCTGACCCATGGCAAGAAACCTTGTGGTTGGCATGTTGTCCAACGTTCAGTGTAGGAGAAAACAGCATTCACCCTGAGGCCCCGCCCATTCTTGAGTGCGACGAGAGCATAAACACGCATTGTGACCTCAGCGTGAGTCCTGTCCTCTAGTAAGTCCTCTCAGTGGCTGGACCATTAGATGTCATAATGGGCTTGACATGTCCCTAGTCCCCAATTTTTAACCAGATTTCTGGTTGTCCAGTCGCCCCACCCCAGGGCTCTACTCTGGAATCCCTCATTTGGTGGGACATCTGAGGTTTAAAAACAAAATGAAACAAATCGACAACAACAACAAAAAAACGGACTTCTTCCATCCCCAGAATGACCGCAAACTCTTTGGACGGGACCGAACCCCCAGAGAGTAAGGCTCGTCCATTTCCCATGAAGTCACCCGGCAATTTCACGACCATGAGTGACACGATATCCAGAGACAAAAACTTGAGCAAGAGCCTCACACTCGCCCTTTTTTCATATCCCGAAGTGTTCTCCTCAAGGTCTGTAGATCAGTCCTGCCATACCTATGACCCAAAACATAAGCCGAGTTTGTGTTTTCAGACAACTGTCCAAACAGCTCTGGCCTACACACCCTACAGGTTCAGGGCCCTGGAGCCAAACCTGAGGACTGTACTTGCCCTCTCCAAGGGAATTGTATGTGCCCATTCCAATGGCCACAACCCTACTAATAGGATAACCTCCAACGTCCCGGAGGCTATCCCAAGAGTTGTGGCTTCCCAGGACAAACAGGGGCAATCTGAGCCCATCTGAGCACCTACCT
>NW_028133626.1:0-27812 GCF_964662115.1 Mustela nivalis
GTACCGTCGAGGCCCGAGCAGGTTGATCCTCATCTGGGTTTTCTGGAGAGCCCCACAGGGAAACATTTTTCTTCCGTTGGGCAGACACTGGGCTGGGTTTTGTTTCTGAAGTTCCTAGTCCGGAGGGCTTGTTTGCCAGGAGTGTGAGGAAGGAAGTCTGAAAACACAAGCTAGCGTGAGGTTTGGGACCGAGGACACGGCAGGCCCACTCTGCAGAGTCTGAATCGAGATCTCCTGCACTGCGGTCATGTCAACTATGAGACGTGCCTCAGGCTAGAGTTTTTGTCCAGCATGGCCTCTTCCTGAAGGGTGTGGGTGCTTCATGAGGCCAGAAAGTTTTGCCTACGATGGGATTTGTGAACTGCTCCAAAACTGAAGGTTACCATCTGCACGACAGTCGAGTCCTATTGGATGGTTCCAAGAGGCCCCATATGGAAAGACTCGAGAGCAGGTGTCTAAGCATGGATGCCTGGGAACACCACCTCATATTCCCACTCTTTAGTCAGGACAAGGCAGGCTCAATCTGCGGGCTCCTGGGTGAGCTACCCAGAGTGGAGAGTTGAAATGGACTCTCCTGAAGATGAGTCCTACTGTGGCTTGGTGGCCTGGGAGACCTTGGAATGTGGAGGTGGCTCAGGGACTCTGCAGGATTCTCCAACATGAGGTGTTTGACACGGCTCCAACAAGGAAACTTCCCATGTGGAGACGAGAGGAGTTCTGTTCCGTGCCTCAGGAAAGCCCCATACCCTGTTCTTCGAACCAAAGCCTCTGAGGAGTGACCCCTGGAAACCAAAGCAAGAGTTGAGACTACGGCCTAAAGGCCTGTCCGGCTCAACCTTCTATCTCTGTTGACATCTGTGTGCATGCATTCATGGATGTAGCTGCTCAGCTTGTGTCCGAATGCCCCTGTGAGTCCAGTGAGGCTCCCAGTAGTGGGATGTCCTCGGAGGCCTTGAGGTTTCTCATATTCTGGAGGTGTGTGGCCAAAGGAATGGACACAGTTTCCCAGGAGAGAGCAGGCACGGTCCTGTGCTATGGCTCCAGAGGACCCAGCCTAGAGGCTGTGTTTGCCAGGGCTGTGGGGACAGATGTCTGAAAAAGCAAACTTGGCTCAGCTAGGGGCCAATGTAATGGCAGGCCTGATCTCTAGTCCGTGAGGGAGATCCTCTGGAAATCAAAGTAGGGCAAGTGGGAGGCAGTCACTCAGGATTTTGTCTCTGGGTGTTGCGTTTACAGTGTCCGGTCAGGGTAGGGGTTGTCTCAGAGGCCGAGGAAGAGCCTTCCTCTCGGGGGATTGTCCAAGCTCCCAAGTGTCTGTGTTCATTCTGTGGGAATGAAGAGTACTGTTTTCTGCCACAGGGGACCCCCCAGGAGAGGGACTCTAGAGCACAGCAGTGGGTTCCCTCAACTGGAATACACACCATCTAGTTAGTCCTGGGTGCCTATGGGCATGGCAAGCCACATATGCGGGCTCTTGGTCCAGTCACTGAGAGGCGTTACTTGAATAAGGTACTCACGCTGAGGGTCACAATGTGTGTTTGTGCCCAAGGCTGCCCTCACGCTTGGGCGTGGCCTCATGGGCCATGCCGTTTTCTCCTACACTGAAGGTTTGACTCACTGCCAGCAGCAAGGTTTCTTGCCATGGGGAAGGAGGGGTTCTGACTTGTGCATCAGGTTCCCCCCAGTGCAGGGATTGGTGATAAGGTCTAGGTTCCGATGACTGAAAACCCAGTTTGGGAATGGATGGTGCCTAAGGCAGTGGCGGTTCCAATGTGCTGGGTGTGCAGCCAGCTGTGTCGGTGTCTGTTGGAAGGTCTGGGCTCAGGCTATTTGCGACAGAGCATCACTGTTTAAGGTAGCCTATGCAATTGGGGTGTTGCCGAGGGCCAAGCAGTTTGATCCTCATTTGGGGTTTCTGGGCAGCGCCATAGACAATGTTTTTCTCCTGGGAGGCAGGCACAGTGCTTCATTGTGGCCCCAGAATTCCCAGTAGGGAGGGCTTGTGGGCCAGGAGTGTGAAAACGGAAGTCTGAAAACACAAGCTAGTGTGAGGATTGGAGCCAAGGGCAGAGCAGGCCCACTCTGCAGAGGCTGAATCAAAATCTCCTGCATCTGAAGTCAGGCTGAGGATCAGACGTTGGCTGAGGCTGGAGTATGTGTCCATGATGGCACCTTCATGAAGTGGGGGCCTCATGAGGCCAAGGAAGTTTTCCCACGCTGAGTTTGGAGGTTGCCCCAAACCACAAGGTTTCCTTCTGCGGGACATTCGAGTCCTGTTGCATGGCTCCAGGACATACCATATGGAAGGACTGGAGAGCAGGGTTCGAAGGATGGATCCCTGTACAGCATGCCTCGCATTCCCATTGGCTATTAGCGACAAGATATGTTTGATCTGCTGCCTCTGGAACACGCGACCCAGGGGGCTGAGTTGAAATGGCCTCTCCTGAGGATGCGTCATAAAGTGCGTTTGGGTCCATGGAGACCTTGGAATGTGCTGGTTGTTCAGTGGCCCTGCGGAACTCTCCTACCTGAAGTGTTTGATACATCCGAGTAAGAATGCTGCCCATGTGGAGATGAGAGAGGTTTGGTTTGGTGCCTCAGAAAAGCCCCAGGTGCTGGTCTACAAAAACAGTCCTCTGAGAACGGAAACATGGAAACCAAAGCTAAGGTTCAGATTAGGGCCTGGGGGCCTGTCCATTTCAACCTTCTGTCTCTGGGGACACTGTCTGAGAGTCTAAGTGGAGATAGTTGCTCCGCTGGTGTCAGAGAGCCCCTCTTAGTCCAGGGTGGCCTATACTATTGATGGCCTCAGCGACCTTGGAGCTTTTCCCTAACCTGTAGGGTTGTGGTCAATGGATTGGGCACACTTTCCTTGGAGAGGGCAGGCACAATCTTTCGCTGTTTGGTCCAGAGGCCCTAGCCTGGATGTTGTGTGGGTCCAGGCTGTGGGCACAGAAGTCTGAATACACAAACTCAGCTTAGGAGTGGCGCCTAGGGTATGGCAGGCCGGATGTACAGCCCGAGAGGGAGCTCCTGGGCCTCTGAAACAAGGGCGAGTGGGAGGCGTTCCTTCAGGCTTTTGTCTCTGGATGTTGTGTCCGGGATAGCCGTGCATTGGAGCGGTGGCCTCAGGTACTGTGGACGAGTATCCCTCTCTGGGGATTTGTCCCAGCTCCCAAGAGTTTGGGGTCATTTTGTGGGAAGGGTGGAGTCGTGTTGTCTGGCTCATGGGTCTTTCCAAGAAAGGGATTCCAGAGCAGAGCTCCAGGTACGGGCGGGGCGACTGGAAAATTCAAACCGTGGTGAGGATTGGGTGCATAGGGGCTTGGCAAGCCCCATATGTGGGCTCTTGGTCCAGGCCCTGACAGGCCTTTCTTTGACATGGGGCTCATGCTGAGGGTCACAGTGTGAATTTGTGCCCAAGCAGCACTCAAGTTTGGGCGTGGCATCAGGGGCCATGAAGGTTTCTCCCACCCTGAAGGTGTGACTGCATGCCAAGAGCAAGCTTGACAGCCATGGGGAAGGAGGAGTTCTGTTTTGTGCTTGCTATACCCAGCTGTGTGGAGAATTGATATAATGTCTAGGTACAGATATCTGAAAACCAAGGTTAGGATGAGGTGACGGCATAAGACCATGGCGTGTCCGAAGTGCTGGGTGTGCGGCCAGCTGTCTCCTTGTCTGTCTGGACGTCTGGCTTCAGGCTGTGTCAGGCAGAGCATGAGTGCCCAGAGCAGCCTATCCATTTCGGGTACCGTCGAGGCCCGAGCAGGTTGATCCTCATCTGGGTTTTCTGGAGAGCCCCACAGGGAAACATTTTTCTTCCGTTGGGCAGACACTGGGCTGGGTTTTGTTTCTGAAGTTCCTAGTCCGGAGGGCTTGTTTGCCAGGAGTGTGAGGAAGGAAGTCTGAAAACACAAGCTAGCGTGAGGTTTGGGACCGAGGACACGGCAGGCCCACTCTGCAGAGTCTGAATCGAGATCTCCTGCACTGCGGTCATGTCAACTATGAGACGTGCCTCAGGCTAGAGTTTTTGTCCAGCATGGCCTCTTCCTGAAGGGTGTGGGTGCTTCATGAGGCCAGAAAGTTTTGCCTACGATGGGATTTGTGAACTGCTCCAAAACTGAAGGTTACCATCTGCACGACAGTCGAGTCCTATTGGATGGTTCCAAGAGGCCCCATATGGAAAGACTCGAGAGCAGGTGTCTAAGCATGGATGCCTGGGAACACCACCTCATATTCCCACTCTTTAGTCAGGACAAGGCAGGCTCAATCTGCGGGCTCCTGGGTGAGCTACCCAGAGTGGAGAGTTGAAATGGACTCTCCTGAAGATGAGTCCTACTGTGGCTTGGTGGCCTGGGAGACCTTGGAATGTGGAGGTGGCTCAGGGACTCTGCAGGATTCTCCAACATGAGGTGTTTGACACGGCTCCAACAAGGAAACTTCCCATGTGGAGACGAGAGGAGTTCTGTTCCGTGCCTCAGGAAAGCCCCATACCCTGTTCTTCGAACCAAAGCCTCTGAGGAGTGACCCCTGGAAACCAAAGCAAGAGTTGAGACTACGGCCTAAAGGCCTGTCCGGCTCAACCTTCTATCTCTGTTGACATCTGTGTGCATGCATTCATGGATGTAGCTGCTCAGCTTGTGTCCGAATGCCCCTGTGAGTCCAGTGAGGCCCCCAGTAGTGGGATGTCCTCGGAGGCCTTGAGGTTTCTCATATTCTGGAGGTGTGTGGCCAAAGGAATGGACACAGTTTCCCAGGAGAGAGCAGGCACGGTCCTGTGCTATGGCTCCAGAGGACCCAGCCTAGAGGCTGTGTTTGCCAGGGCTGTGGGGACAGATGTCTGAAAAAGCAAACTTGGCTCAGCTAGGGGCCAATGTAATGGCAGGCCTGATCTCTAGTCCGTGAGGGGAGATCCTCTGGAAATCAAAGTAGGGCAAGTGGGAGGCAGTCACTCAGGATTTTGTCTCTGGGTGTTGCGTTTACAGTGTCCGGTCAGGGTAGGGGTTGTCTCAGAGGCCGAGGAAGAGCCTTCCTCTCGGGGGATTGTCCAAGCTCCCAAGTGTCTGTGTTCATTCTGTGGGAATGAAGAGTACTGTTTTCTGCCACAGGGGACCCCCCAGGAGAGGGACTCTAGAGCACAGCAGTGGGTTCCCTCAACTGGAATACACACCATCTAGTTAGTCCTGGGTGCCTATGGGCATGGCAAGCCACATATGCGGGCTCTTGGTCCAGTCACTGAGAGGCGTTACTTGAATAAGGTACTCACGCTGAGGGTCACAATGTGTGTTTGTGCCCAAGGCGGCCCTCACGCTTGGGCGTGGCCTCATGGGCCATGCCGTTTTCTCCTACACTGAAGGTTTGACTCACTGCCAGCAGCAAGGTTTCTTGCCATGGGGAAGGAGGGGTTCTGACTTGTGCATCAGGTTCCCCCCAGTGCAGGGATTGGTGATAAGGTCTAGGTTCCGATGACTGAAAACCCAGTTTGGGAATGGATGGTGGCCTAAGGCAGTGGCGGGTCCAATGTGCTGGGTGTGCAGCCAGCTGTGTCGGTGTCTGTTGGAAGGTCTGGGCTCAGGCTATTTGCGACAGAGCATCACTGTTTAAGGTAGCCTATGCAATTGGGGTGTTGCCGAGGGCCAAGCAGTTTGATCCTCATTTGGGGTTTCTGGGCAGCGCCATAGACAATGTTTTTCTCCTGGGAGGCAGGCACAGTGCTTCATTGTGGCCCCAGAATTCCCAGTAGGGAGGGCTTGTGGGCCAGGAGTGTGAAAACGGAAGTCTGAAAACACAAGCTAGTGTGAGGATTGGAGCCAAGGGCAGAGCAGGCCCACTCTGCAGAGGCTGAATCAAAATCTCCTGCATCTGAAGTCAGGCTGAGGATCAGACGTTGGCTGAGGCTGGAGTATGTGTCCATGATGGCACCTTCATGAAGTGGGGGCCTCATGAGGCCAAGGAAGTTTTCCCACGCTGAGTTTGGAGGTTGCCCCAAACCACAAGGTTTCCTTCTGCGGGACATTCGAGTCCTGTTGCATGGCTCCAGGACATACCATATGGAAGGACTGGAGAGCAGGGTTCGAAGGATGGATCCCTGTACAGCATGCCTCGCATTCCCATTGGCTATTAGCGACAAGATATGTTTGATCTGCTGCCTCTGGAACACGCGACCCAGGGGGCTGAGTTGAAATGGCCTCTCCTGAGGATGCGTCATAAAGTGCGTTTGGGTCCATGGAGACCTTGGAATGTGCTGGTTGTTCAGTGGCCCTGCGGAACTCTCCTACCTGAAGTGTTTGATACATCCGAGTAAGAATGCTGCCCATGTGGAGATGAGAGAGGTTTGGTTTGGTGCCTCAGAAAAGCCCCAGGTGCTGGTCTACAAAAACAGTCCTCTGAGAACGGAAACATGGAAACCAAAGCTAAGGTTCAGATTAGGGCCTGGGGGCCTGTCCATTTCAACCTTCTGTCTCTGGGGACACTGTCTGAGAGTCTAAGTGGAGATAGTTGCTCCGCTGGTGTCAGAGAGCCCCTCTTAGTCCAGGGTGGCCTATACTATTGATGGCCTCAGCGACCTTGGAGCTTTTCCCTAACCTGTAGGGTTGTGGTCAATGGATTGGGCACACTTTCCTTGGAGAGGGCAGGCACAATCTTTCGCTGTTTGGTCCAGAGGCCCTAGCCTGGATGTTGTGTGGGTCCAGGCTGTGGGCACAGAAGTCTGAATACACAAACTCAGCTTAGGAGTGGCGCCTAGGGTATGGCAGGCCGGATGTACAGCCCGAGAGGGAGCTCCTGGGCCTCTGAAACAAGGGCGAGTGGGAGGCGTTCCTTCAGGCTTTTGTCTCTGGATGTTGTGTCCGGGATAGCCGTGCATTGGAGCGGTGGCCTCAGGTACTGTGGACGAGTATCCCTCTCTGGGGATTTGTCCCAGCTCCCAAGAGTTTGGGGTCATTTTGTGGGAAGGGTGGAGTCGTGTTGTCTGGCTCATGGGTCTTTCCAAGAAAGGGATTCCAGAGCAGAGCTCCAGGTACGGGCGGGGCGACTGGAAAATTCAAACCGTGGTGAGGATTGGGTGCATAGGGGCTTGGCAAGCCCCATATGTGGGCTCTTGGTCCAGGCCCTGACAGGCCTTTCTTTGATATGGGGCTCATGCTGAGGGTCACAGTGTGAATTTGTGCCCAAGCAGCACTCAAGTTTGGGCGTGGCATCAGGGGCCATGAAGGTTTCTCCCACCCTGAAGGTGTGACTGCATGCCAAGAGCAAGCTTGACAGCCATGGGGAAGGAGGAGTTCTGTTTTGTGCTTGCTATACCCAGCTGTGTGGAGAATTGATATAATGTCTAGGTACAGATATCTGAAAACCAAGGTTAGGATGAGGTGACGGCATAAGACCATGGCGTGTCCGAAGTGCTGGGTGTGCGGCCAGCTGTCTCCTTGTCTGTCTGGACGTCTGGCTTCAGGCTGTGTCAGGCAGAGCATGAGTGCCCAGAGCAGCCTATCCATTTCGGGTACCGTCGAGGCCCGAGCAGGTTGATCCTCATCTGGGTTTTCTGGAGAGCCCCACAGGGAAACATTTTTCTTCCGTTGGGCAGACACTGGGCTGGGTTTTGTTTCTGAAGTTCCTAGTCCGGAGGGCTTGTTTGCCAGGAGTGTGAGGAAGGAAGTCTGAAAACACAAGCTAGCGTGAGGTTTGGGACCGAGGACACGGCAGGCCCACTCTGCAGAGTCTGAATCGAGATCTCCTGCACTGCGGTCATGTCAACTATGAGACGTGCCTCAGGCTAGAGTTTTTGTCCAGCATGGCCTCTTCCTGAAGGGTGTGGGTGCTTCATGAGGCCAGAAAGTTTTGCCTACGATGGGATTTGTGAACTGCTCCATAACTGAAGGTTACCATCTGCACGACAATCGAGTCCTATTGGATGGTTCCAAGAGGCCCCATATGGAAAGACTCGAGAGCAGGTGTCTAAGCATGGATGCCTGGGAACACCACCTCATATTCCCACTCTTTAGTCAGGACAAGGCAGGCTCAATCTGCGGGCTCCTGGGTGAGCTACCCAGAGTGGAGAGTTGAAATGGACTCTCCTGAAGATGAGTCCTACTGTGGCTTGGTGGCCTGGGAGACCTTGGAATGTGGAGGTGGCTCAGGGACTCTGCAGGATTCTCCAACATGAGGTGTTTGACACGGCTCCAACAAGGAAACTTCCCATGTGGAGACGAGAGGAGTTCTGTTCCGTGCCTCAGGAAAGCCCCATACTCTGTTCTTCGAACCAAAGCCTCTGAGGAGTGACCCCTGGAAACCAAAGCAAGAGTTGAGACTACGGCCTAAAGGCCTGTCCGGCTCAACCTTCTATCTCTGTTGACATCTGTGTGCATGCATTCATGGATGTAGCTGCTCAGCTTGTGTCCGAATGCCCCTGTGAGTCCAGTGAGGCTCCCAGTAGTGGGATGTCCTCGGAGGCCTTGAGGTTTCTCATATTCTGGAGGTGTGTGGCCAAAGGAATGGACACAGTTTCCCAGGAGAGAGCAGGCACGGTCCTGTGCTATGGCTCCAGAGGACCCAGCCTAGAGGCTGTGTTTGCCAGGGCTGTGGGGACAGATGTCTGAAAAAGCAAACTTGGCTCAGCTAGGGGCCAATGTAATGGCAGGCCTGATCTCTAGTCCGTGAGGGGAGATCCTCTGGAAATCAAAGTAGGGCAAGTGGGAGGCAGTCACTCAGGATTTTGTCTCTGGGTGTTGCGTTTACAGTGTCCGGTCAGGGTAGGGGTTGTCTCAGAGGCCGAGGAAGAGCCTTCCTCTCGGGGGATTGTCCAAGCTCCCAAGTGTCTGTGTTCATTCTGTGGGAATGAAGAGTACTGTTTTCTGCCACAGGGGACCCCCCAGGAGAGGGACTCTAGAGCACAGCAGTGGGTTCCCTCAACTGGAATACACACCATCTAGTTAGTCCTGGGTGCCTATGGGCATGGCAAGCCACATATGCGGGCTCTTGGTCCAGTCACTGAGAGGCGTTACTTGAATAAGGTACTCACGCTGAGGGTCACAATGTGTGTTTGTGCCCAAGGCGGCCCTCACGCTTGGGCGTGGCCTCATGGGCCATGCCGTTTTCTCCTACACTGAAGGTTTGACTCACTGCCAGCAGCAAGGTTTCTTGCCATGGGGAAGGAGGGGTTCTGACTTGTGCATCAGGTTCCCCCCAGTGCAGGGATTGGTGATAAGGTCTAGGTTCCGATGACTGAAAACCCAGTTTGGGAATGGATGGTGGCCTAAGGCTGTGGCGGGTCCAATGTGTTGGGTGTGCAGCCAGCTGTGTCGGTGTCTGTTGGAAGGTCTGGGCTCAGGCTATTTGCGACAGAGCATCACTGTTTAAGGTAGCCTATGCAATTGGGGTGTTGCCGAGGGCCAAGCAGTTTGATCCTCATTTGGGGTTTCTGGGCAGCGCCATAGACAATGTTTTTCTCCTGGGAGGCAGGCACAGTGCTTCATTGTGGCCCCAGAATTCCCAGTAGGGAGGGCTTGTGGGCCAGGAGTGTGAAAACGGAAGTCTGAAAACACAAGCTAGTGTGAGGATTGGAGCCAAGGGCAGAGCAGGCCCACTCTGCAGAGGCTGAATCAAAATCTCCTGCATCTGAAGTCAGGCTGAGGATCAGACGTTGGCTGAGGCTGGAGTATGTGTCCATGATGGCACCTTCATGAAGTGGGGGCCTCATGAGGCCAAGGAAGTTTTCCCACGCTGAGTTTGGAGGTTGCCCCAAACCACAAGGTTTCCTTCTGCGGGACATTCGAGTCCTGTTGCATGGCTCCAGGACATACCATATGGAAGGACTGGAGAGCAGGGTTCGAAGGATGGATCCCTGTACAGCATGCCTCGCATTCCCATTGGCTATTAGCGACAAGATATGTTTGATCTGCTGCCTCTGGAACACGCGACCCAGGGGGCTGAGTTGAAATGGCCTCTCCTGAGGATGCGTCATAAAGTGCGTTTGGGTCCATGGAGACCTTGGAATGTGCTGGTTGTTCAGTGGCCCTGCGGAACTCTCCTACCTGAAGTGTTTGATACATCCGAGTAAGAATGCTGCCCATGTGGAGATGAGAGAGGTTTGGTTTGGTGCCTCAGAAAAGCCCCAGGTGCTGGTCTACAAAAACAGTCCTCTGAGAACGGAAACATGGAAACCAAAGCTAAGGTTCAGATTAGGGCCTGGGGGCCTGTCCATTTCAACCTTCTGTCTCTGGGGACACTGTCTGAGAGTCTAAGTGGAGATAGTTGCTCCGCTGGTGTCAGAGAGCCCCTCTTAGTCCAGGGTGGCCTATACTATTGATGGCCTCAGCGACCTTGGAGCTTTTCCCTAACCTGTAGGGTTGTGGTCAATGGATTGGGCACACTTTCCTTGGAGAGGGCAGGCACAATCTTTCGCTGTTTGGTCCAGAGGCCCTAGCCTGGATGTTGTGTGGGTCCAGGCTGTGGGCACAGAAGTCTGAATACACAAACTCAGCTTAGGAGTGGCGCCTAGGGTATGGCAGGCCGGATGTACAGCCCGAGAGGGAGCTCCTGGGCCTCTGAAACAAGGGCGAGTGGGAGGCGTTCCTTCAGGCTTTTGTCTCTGGATGTTGGGTCCGGGATAGCCGTGCATTGGAGCGGTGGCCTCAGGTACTGTGGACGAGTATCCCTCTCTGGGGATTTGTCCCAGCTCCCAAGAGTTTGGGGTCATTTTGTGGGAAGGGTGGAGTCGTGTTGTCTGGCTCATGGGTCTTTCCAAGAAAGGGATTCCAGAGCAGAGCTCCAGGTACGGGCGGGGCGACTGGAAAATTCAAACCGTGGTGAGGATTGGGTGCATAGGGGCTTGGCAAGCCCCATATGTGGGCTCTTGGTCCAGGCCCTGACAGGCCTTTCTTTGATATGGGGCTCATGCTGAGGGTCACAGTGTGAATTTGTGCCCAAGCAGCACTCAAGTTTGGGCGTGGCATCAGGGGCCATGAAGGTTTCTCCCACCCTGAAGGTGTGACTGCATGCCAAGAGCAAGCTTGACAGCCATGGGGAAGGAGGAGTTCTGTTTTGTGCTTGCTATACCCAGCTGTGTGGAGAATTGATATAATGTCTAGGTACAGATATCTGAAAACCAAGGTTAGGATGAGGTGACGGCATAAGACCATGGCGTGTCCGAAGTGCTGGGTGTGCGGCCAGCTGTCTCCTTGTCTGTCTGGACGTCTGGCTTCAGGCTGTGTCAGGCAGAGCATGAGTGCCCAGAGCAGCCTATCCATTTCGGGTACCGTCGAGGCCCGAGCAGGTTGATCCTCATCTGGGTTTTCTGGAGAGCCCCACAGGGAAACATTTTTCTTCCGTTGGGCAGACACTGGGCTGGGTTTTGTTTCTGAAGTTCCTAGTCCGGAGGGCTTGTTTGCCAGGAGTGTGAGGAAGGAAGTCTGAAAACACAAGCTAGCGTGAGGTTTGGGACCGAGGACACGGCAGGCCCACTCTGCAGAGTCTGAATCGAGATCTCCTGCACTGCGGTCATGTCAACTATGAGACGTGCCTCAGGCTAGAGTTTTTGTCCAGCATGGCCTCTTCCTGAAGGGTGTGGGTGCTTCATGAGGCCAGAAAGTTTTGCCTACGATGGGATTTGTGAACTGCTCCAAAACTGAAGGTTACCATCTGCACGACAGTCGAGTCCTATTGGATGGTTCCAAGAGGCCCCATATGGAAAGACTCGAGAGCAGGTGTCTAAGCATGGATGCCTGGGAACACCACCTCATATTCCCACTCTTTAGTCAGGACAAGGCAGGCTCAATCTGCGGGCTCCTGGGTGAGCTACCCAGAGTGGAGAGTTGAAATGGACTCTCCTGAAGATGAGTCCTACTGTGGCTTGGTGGCCTGGGAGACCTTGGAATGTGGAGGTGGCTCAGGGACTCTGCAGGATTCTCCAACATGAGGTGTTTGACACGGCTCCAACAAGGAAACTTCCCATGTGGAGACGAGAGGAGTTCTGTTCCGTGCCTCAGGAAAGCCCCATACCCTGTTCTTCGAACCAAAGCCTCTGAGGAGTGACCCCTGGAAACCAAAGCAAGAGTTGAGACTACGGCCTAAAGGCCTGTCCGGCTCAACCTTCTATCTCTGTTGACATCTGTGTGCATGCATTCATGGATGTAGCTGCTCAGCTTGTGTCCGAATGCCCCTGTGAGTCCAGTGAGGCTCCCAGTAGTGGGATGTCCTCGGAGGCCTTGAGGTTTCTCATATTCTGGAGGTGTGTGGCCAAAGGAATGGACACAGTTTCCCAGGAGAGAGCAGGCACGGTCCTGTGCTATGGCTCCAGAGGACCCAGCCTAGAGGCTGTGTTTGCCAGGGCTGTGGGGACAGATGTCTGAAAAAGCAAACTTGGCTCAGCTAGGGGCCAATGTAATGGCAGGCCTGATCTCTAGTCCGTGAGGGGAGATCCTCTGGAAATCAAAGTAGGGCAAGTGGGAGGCAGTCACTCAGGATTTTGTCTCTGGGTGTTGCGTTTACAGTGTCCGGTCAGGGTAGGGGTTGTCTCAGAGGCCGAGGAAGAGCCTTCCTCTCGGGGGATTGTCCAAGCTCCCAAGTGTCTGTGTTCATTCTGTGGGAATGAAGAGTACTGTTTTCTGCCACAGGGGACCCCCCAGGAGAGGGACTCTAGAGCACAGCAGTGGGTTCCCTCAACTGGAATACACACCATCTAGTTAGTCCTGGGTGCCTATGGGCATGGCAAGCCACATATGCGGGCTCTTGGTCCAGTCACTGAGAGGCGTTACTTGAATAAGGTACTCACGCTGAGGGTCACAATGTGTGTTTGTGCCCAAGGCGGCCCTCACGCTTGGGCGTGGCCTCATGGGTCATGCCGTTTTCTCCTACACTGAAGGTTTGACTCACTGCCAGCAGCAAGGTTTCTTGCCATGGGGAAGGAGGGGTTCTAACTTGTGCATCAGGTTCCCCCCTGTGCAGGTTTTGGAGATAAGGTCTAGGTTCCGATGACTGAAAACCCAGTTTGGGAATGGATGGTGGCCTAAGGCAGTGGTGGGTCCAATGTGCTGGGTGTGCAGCCAGCTGTGTCGGTGTCTGTTGGAAGGTCTGGGCTCAGGCTATTTGCGACAGAGCATCACTGTTTAAGGTAGCCTATGCTACGCAATTGGGGTGTTGCCGAGGGCCAAGCAGTTTGATCCTCATTTGGGGTTTCTGGGCAGCGCCATAGACAATGTTTTTCTCCTGGGAGGCAGGCACAGTGCTTCATTGTGGCCCCAGAATTCCCAGTAGGGAGGGTTTGTGGGCCAGGAGTGTGAGGACGGAAGTCTGAAAACACAAGCTAGTGTGAGGATTGGAGCCAAGGGCAGAGCAGGCCCACTCTGCAGAGGCTGAATCAAAATCTCCTGCATCTGATGTCAGGCTGAGGATCAGACGTTGGCTGAGGCTAAGTATGTGTCCATGATGGCACCTTCATGAAGTGGGGGCCTCATGAGGCCAAGGAAGTTTTCCCACGCTGAGTTTGGAGGTTGCCCCAAACCACAAGGTTTCCTCTGCGGGACATTCGAGTCCTGTTGCATGGCTCCAGGACATACCATATGGAAGGACTGGAGAGCAGGGTTCGAAGGATGGATCCCTGTACAGCATGCCTCGCATTCCCATTGGCTATTAGCGACAAGATATGTTTGATCTGCTGCCTCTGGAACACGCGACCCAGGGGGCTGAGTTGAAATGGCCTCTCCTGAGGATGCGTCATAATGTGCGTTTGGGTCCATGGAGAACTTGGAATGTGCTGGTTGTTCAGTGGCCCTGCGGAACTCTCCTACCTGAAGTGTTTGATACATCCCAGTAATAAAGCTGCCCGTGTGGAGATGAGAGATGTTTGGTTTGGTGCCTCAGAAAAGCCCCATGTGCTGGTCTACGAAAACAGTCCTCTAAGAACGGAAACATGGAAACCAAAGCTAAGGTTCAGATTAGGGCCTGGGGGCCTGTCCATTTCAACCTTCTGTCTCTGGGGACACTGTGTGAGAGTCTAAGTGGAGATAGTTGCTCCGCT
The DNA here is from genome assembly GCF_964662115.1 of Mustela nivalis. Classification (NCBI taxonomy): domain Eukaryota; kingdom Metazoa; phylum Chordata; class Mammalia; order Carnivora; family Mustelidae; genus Mustela; species Mustela nivalis. The sequence continues at coordinate 14,012 of NW_028133626.1, forward strand.
GGTGTCAGAGAGCCCCTCTTAGTCCAGGGTGGCCTATACTATTGATGGCCTCAGGGACCTTGGAGCTTTTCCCTAACCTGTAGGGTTGTGGTCAATGGATTGGGCACACTTTCCTTGGAGAGGGCAGGCACAATCTTTCGCTGTTTGGTCCAGAGGCCCTAGCCTGGATGTTGTGTGGGTCCAGGCTGTGGGCACAGAAGTCTGAATACACAAACTCAGCTTATGAGTGGCGCCGAGGGTATGGCCGGCCGGATGTACAGCCCGAGAGGGAGCTCCTGGGCCTCTGAAACAAGGGCGAGAGGGAGGCGTTCCTTCAGGCTTTTGTCACTGGATGTTGTGTCCGGGATAGCCGTGGATTGGAGCGGTGGCCTCAGGTACTGTGGACGAGTATCCCTCTCTGGGGATTTGTCCCAGCTCCCAAGAGTTTGGGGTCATTTTGTGGGAAGGGTGGAGTCGTGTTGTCTGGCTCATGGGTCTCTCCAAGAAAGGGTTCCAGAGCAGAGCTCCAGGTACGGGCGGGGCGACTGGAAAATTCAAACCGTGGTGAGGATTGGGTGCATAGGGGCTTGGCAAGCCCCATATGTGGGCTCTTGGTCCAGGCCCTGACAGGCCTTTCTTTGACATGGGGCTCATGCTGAGGGTCACAGTGTGAATTTGTGCCCAAGCAGCACTCAAGTTTGGGCGTGGCATCAGGGGCCATGAAGATTTCTCCCAAACTGAAGGTTTGACTCCATGCCAATAACAAGCATGACAGCCATGGGGAAGGAGGAGTTCTGTTTTGTGCTTGCTATACCCAGCTGTGTGGAGAATTGATATAATGTCTAGGTTCAGATATCTGAAAACCAAGGTTAGGATGAGGTGACGGCATAAGACCATGGCGTGTCCGAAGTGCTGGGTGTGCGGCCAGCTGTCTCCTTGTCTGTCTGGACGTCTGGCTTCAGGCTGTGTCAGGCAGAGCATGAGTGCCCAGAGCAGCCTATCCAGTTCGGGTACTGTCGAGGCCCGAGCAGGTTGATACTCATCTGGGTTTTCTGGAGAGCCCCACAGGATAACGTTTTTCTTCCGTTGGGCACACACTGGGCTGGGTTTTGTTTCTGGAGTTCCTAGTCCGGAGGGCTTGTTTGCCAGGAGTGTGAGGAAGGAAGTCTGAAAACACAAGCTATCGTGAGGTTTGGGACCGAGGGCACGGCAGGCCCACTCTGCAGAGGCTGAATCGAGATCTCCTGCACTGAGGTCATGTCAACTATGAGACGTGCCTCAGGCTAGAGTTCTTGTCCAGCATGGCCTCTTCCTGAAGGGTGTGGGGGCTACATGAGGCCAGAAAGTTTTGCCTACGATGGGATTTGTGAACTGCTCCAAAACTGAAGGTTACCTTCTGCACGACAGTCGAGTCCTATTGGATGGTTCCAAGAGGCCCCATATGGAAAGACTCGAGAGCAGATGTCTAAGCATGGATGCCTGGGAACGCCACCTCATATTCCCACTCTTTAGTCAGGACAAGGCAGGCTCAATCTGCGGGCTCCTGGGTGAGCTACCCAGAGTGGAGAGTTGAAATGGACTCTCCTGAAGATGAGTCCTACTGTGGCTTGGTGGCCTGGGAGACCTTGGAATGTGGAGGTGGCTCAGGGACTCTGCAGGATTCTCCAACATGAGGTGTTTGACACGGCTCCAACAAGGAAACTTCCCATGTGGAGACGAGAGGAGTTCTGTTCCGTGCCTCAGGAAAGCCCCATACCCTGTTCTTCGAACCAAAGCCTCTGAGGAGTGACACCTGGAAACCAAAGCAAGAGTTGAGACTACGGCCTAAAGGCCTGTCCGGCTCAACCTTCTATCTCTGTTGACATCTGTGTGCATGCATTCATGGATGTAGCTGCTCAGCTTGTGTCCGAATGCCCCTGTGAGTCCAGTGAGGCTCCCAGGAGTGGGATGTCCTCGGAGGCTTTGAGGTTTCTCATATTCTGGAGGTGTGTGGCCAAAGGAATGGACACAGTTTCCCAGGAGAGAGCAGGCACGGTCCTGTGGTATGGCTCCAGAGGACCCAGCCTAGAGGCTGTGTTTGCCAGGGCTGTGGGGACAGATGTCTGAAAAAGCAAACTTGGCTCAGCTAGGGGCCAATGTAATGGCAGGCCTGATCTCTAGTCCGTGAGGGGAGATCCTCTGGAAATCAAAGTAGGGCAAGTGGGAGGCAGTCACTCAGGATTTTGTCTCTGGGTGTTGCGTTTACAGTGTCCGGTCAGGGTAGGGGTTGTCTCAGAGGCCGAGTAATAGCCTTCCTCTCGGGGGATTGTCCAAGCTCCCAAGTGTCTGTGTTCATTCTGTGGGAATGAAGAGTACTGTTTTCTGCCACAGGGGACCCCCCAGGAGTGGGACTCTAGAGCACAGCAGTGGGTTCCCTCAACTGGAATACACACCATCTAGTTAGTCCTGGGTGCCTATGGGCATGGCAAGCCAATATGCGGGCTCTTGGTCCAGTCACTGAGAGGCGTTACTTGAATAAGGTACTCACGCTGAGGGTCACAATGTGTGTTTGTGCCCAAGGCGGCCCTCACGCTTGGGCGTGGCCTCATGGGCCATGCCGTTTTCTCCTACACTGAAGGTTTAACTCACTGCCAGCAGCAAGGTTTCTTGCCATGGGGAAGGAGGGGTTCTGACTTGTGCATCAGGTTACCCCCTGTGCAGGGATTGGAGATAAGGTCTAGGTTCCGATGACTGAAAAACCAGGTTGGGAATGGATGGTGGCCTAAGGCAGTGGCGGGTCCAATGTGCTGGGTGTGCAGCCAGCTGTGTCGGTGTCTGTTGGAAGGTCTGGGCTCAGGCTATTTGCGACAGAGCATCACTGTTTATGGTAGCCTGTGCAATTGGGGTGTTGCCGAGGGCCAAGCAGTTTGATCCTCATTTGGGGTTTCTGGGCAGCGCCATAGACAAGGTTTTTCTCCTGGGAGGCAGACACAGTGCTTCATTGTGGCCCCAGAATTCCCAGTAGGAGGGTTTGTGGGCCAGGAGTGTGAGGACGGAAGTCTGAAAACACAAGCTAGTGTGAGGATTGGAGCCAAGGGCAGAGCAGGCCCACTCTGCAGAGGCTGAATCAAAATCTCCTGCATCTGACGTCTGGCTGAGGATCAGACGTTGGCTGAGGCTGCAGTATGTGTCCATGATGGCACCTTCATGAAGTGGGGGCCTCATGATGCCAAGGAAGTTTTCCCACGCTGTGTTTGGAGGTTGCCCCAAACCACAAGGTTTCCTTCTGCGGGACATTCGAGTCCTGTTGCATGGCTCCAGGACATATCATATGGAAGGACTGGAGAGCAGGGTTGGAAGGATGGATCCCTGTACTGCATGCCTCGCATTCCCTTGGCTATTAGCGACAAGATATGTTTGATCTGCTGCCTCTGGAACACGCGACCCAGCGGGCTGAGTTGAAATGGCCTCTCCTGAGGATGCGTCATAATGTGCGTTTGGGTCCATGGAGACCTTGGAATGTGCTGGTTGTTCAGTGGCCCTGCGGAACTCTCCTACCTGAAGTGTTTGATACATCCCAGTAAGAAGGCTGCCCATGTGGAGATGAGAGATGTTTGGTTTGGTGCCTCAGAAAAGCCCCATGTGCTGGTCTACGAAAACAGTCCTCTGAGAACGGAAACATGGAAACCAAAGCTAAGGTTCAGATTAGGGCCTGGGGGCCTGTCCATTTCAACCTTCTCTCTCTGGGGACACTGTCTGAGAGTCTAAGTGGAGATAGTTGCTCCGCTGGTGTCAGAGAACCCCTCTTAGTCCAGGGTGGCCTATACTATTGATGGCCTCAGGGACCTTGGGGCTTTTCCCTAACCTGTAGGGTTGTGGTCAATGGATTGGGCACACTTTCTTTGGAGAGGGCAGGCACAATCTTTCGCTGTTTGGTCCAGAGGCCCTAGCCTGGATGTTGTGTGTGTCCAGGCCTGGGCACAGAAGTCTGAATACACAAACTCAGCTTATGAGTGGCGCCTAGGGTATGGCAGGCCGGATGTACAGCCCGAGAGGGAGCTCCTGGGCCTCTGAAACAAGGGCGAGTGGGAGGCGTTCCTTCAGGCTTTTGTCTCTGGATGTTGTGTCGGGGATAGCCGTGGATTGGAGGCGTGGCCTCAGGTACTGTGGTCGAGTATCCCTCTCTGGGGATTTGTCCCAGCTCCCAAGAGTTTGGGGTCATTTTGTTGGAAGGGTGGAGTCGTGTTGTCTGGCTCATGGGTCTCTCCAAGAAAGGGATTCCAGAGAAGAGCTCCTGGTACGGGCGGGGCGACTGGAAATTTCAATCCGTGGTGAGGACTGGGTGCATAGGGGCTTGGCAAGCCCCATATGTGGGCTCTTGGTCCAGGCCCTGACAGGCCTTTCTTTGACATGAGGCTCATGCTGTGGGTCACAGTGTGAATTTGTGCCCAAGCAGCACTCAAGTTTGGGCGTGGCATCAGGGGCCATGAAGGTTTCTCCCACCCTGAAGATGTGACTCCATGCCAAGAGCAAGCTTGACAGCCATGGGGAAGGAGGAGTTCTGTTTTGTGCTTGCTATACCCAGCTGTGTGGAGAATTGATATGATGTCTAGGTTCAGATATTTGAAAACCAAGGTTAGGATGAGGTGACGGCATAAGACCATGGCGTGTCCGAAGTGCTGGGTGTGCGGCCAGCTGTCTCCTTGTCTGTCTGGACGTCTGGCTTCAGGCTGTGTCAGGCAGAGCATGAGTGCCCAGAGCAGCCTATCCAGTTCGGGTGCCGTCGAGGCCCGAGCAGGTTGAACCTCATCTGGGTTTTCTGGAGAGCCCCACAGGGAAACGTTTTTCTTCCGTTGGGCAGACACTGGGCTGGGTTTTGGTTCCGGAGTTCCTAGTCCGGAGGGCTTGTTTGCCAGGAGTGTGAGGAAGGAAGTCTGAAAACACAAGCTAGCGTGAGGTTTGGGACCGAGGTCACGGCAGGCCCACTCTGCAGAGGCTGAATCGAGATCTCCTGCACTGAGGTCTTGTCAACTATGAGACGTGCCTCAGGCTAGAGTTCTTGTCCAGCATGGCCTCTTCCTGAAGGGTGTGGGGGCTTCATGAGGCCAGAAAGTTTTGCCTACGATGGGATTTGTGAACTGCTCCAAAACTAAAGGTTACCTTCTGCACGACAGTCGAGTCCTATTGGATGGTTCCAAGAGGCCCCATATGGAAAGACTCGAGAGCAGGTGTCTAAGCATGGATGCCTGGGAACGCCACCTCATATTCCCACTCTTTAGTCAGGACAAGGCAGGCTCAATCTGCGGGCTCCTGGGTGAGCTAACCAGAGGGGAGAGTTGAAATGGACTCTCCTGAAGATGAGTCCTACTGTGGCTTGGTGGCCTGGGAGACCTTGGAATGTGGAGGTGGCTCAGGGACTCTGCAGGATTCTCCAACATGAGCTGCTTGACACGGCTCCAACAAGGAAACTTCCCATGTGGAGACGAGAGGAGTTCTGTTCCGTGCCTCAGGAAAGCCCCATTCCCTGTTCTTCGAACCAAAGCCTCTGAGGAGTGACACCTGGAAACCAAAGCAAGAGTTGAGACTACGGCCTAAAGGCCTGTCCGGCTCAACCTTCTATCTCTGTTAACATCTGTGTGCATGCATTAATGGATGTAGCTGCTCAGCTTGTGTCCGAATGCCCCTGTGAGTCCAGTGAGGCTCCCAGTAGTGGGATGTCCTCGGAGGCCTTGAGGTTTCTCAATTTCTGGAGGTGTGTGGCCAAAGGAATGCACACAGTTTCCCAGGAGAGAGCAGGCACGGTCCTGTGCTATGGCTCCAGAGGACACAGCCTAGAGGCTGTGTTTGCCAGGGCTGTGGGGACAGATGTCTGAAAAAGCAAACTTGGCTCAGGTAGGGGCCAATGTAATGGAAGGCCTGATCTCTAGTCCGTGAGGGGAGATCCTCTGGAAATCAAAGTAGGGCAAGTGAGAGGCAGTCACTCAGGCTTTTGTCTCTGGGTGTTGCGTTTACAGTGTCCGGTCAGGGTAGGGGTTGTCTCAGAGGCCGAGGAAGAGCCTTCCTCTCGGGGGATTGTCCAAGCTCCCAAGTGTTTGTGTTCATTCTGTGGGAATGAAGAGTACTGTTTTCTGCCACAGGGGAACCCCCAAAAGAGGGACTCTAGAGCACAGCAGTGGGTTCCCTCAACTGGAATACACACCATCTAGTTAGTCCTGGGTGCCTATGGGCATGGCAAGCCACATATGCGGGCTCTTGGTCCAGTCACTGAGGGGCGTTACTTGAATAAAGTACTCACGCTGAGGGTCACAATGTGTGTTTGTGCCCAAGGAGGCCCTCACGATTGGGCGTGGCCTCATGGGCCATGCCGTTTTCTCCTACACTGGAGGTTTGACTCACTGCCAGCAGCAAGGTTTCTTGCCATGGGGAAGGTGGGGTTCTGACTTGTGCATCAGGTTCCCCCCTGTTCGGGGATTGGAGATAAGGTCTAGGTTCCGATGACTGAAAAACCAGGTTGGGAATGGATGGTGGCCTAAGGCAGTGGCGGGTCCAATGTGCTGGGTGTGCAGCCAGCTGTGTCTGTTGGAAGGTCTGGGCTCAGGCTATTTGCGACAGAGCATCACTGTTTAAGGTAGCCTATGCAATTGGGGTGTTGCCGAGGGCCAAGCAGTTTGATCCTCATTTGGGGTTTCTGGGCAGCGCCTTAGACAATGTTTTTCTTTTGGGAGGCAGGCACAGTGCTTCATTGTGGCCCCAGAATTCCCAGTAGGGAGGGTTTGTGGGCCAGGAGTGTGAGGACGGAAGTCTGAAAACACAAGCTAGTGTGAGGATTGGAGCCAAGGGCAGAGCAGGCCCACTCTGCAGAGGCTGAATCAAAATCTCCTGCATCTGAAGTCAGGCTGAGGATCAGACGTTGGCTGAGGCTGCAGTATGTGTCCATGATGGCACCTTCATGAAGTGGGGGCCTCATGAGGCCAAGGAAGTTTTCCCACGCTGAGTTTGGAGGTTGCCCAAACCACAAGGTTTCCTTCTGCGGGACATTCGAGTCCTGTTGCATGGCTCCAGGACATACCATATGGAAGGACTGGAGAGCAGGGTTCGAAGGATGGATCCCTGAACTGCATGCCTCGCATTCCCATTGGCTATTAGCGACAAGATATATTTGATCTGCTGCCTCTGGAACACGCGACCCAGGGGGCTGAGTTGAAATGGCCTCTCCTGAGGATGCGTCATAATGTGCGTTTGGGTCCATGGAGACCTTGGAATGTGCTGGTTGTTCAGTGGCCCTGCGGAACTCTCCTACCTGAAGTGTTTGATACATCCCAGTAAGAAAGCTGCCCGTGTGGAGATGAGAGAGGTTTGGTTTGGTGCCTCAGAAAAGCCCCATGTGCTGGTCTACGAAAACAGTCCTCTGAGAACGGAAACATGGAAACCAAAGCTAAGGTTCAGATTAGGGCCTGGGGGCCTGTCCATTTCAACCTTCTGTCTCTGGGGACACTGTCTGAGAGTCTAAGTGGAGATAGTTGCTCCGCTGGTGTCAGAGAGCCCCTCTTAGTCCAGGGTGGCCTATACTATTGATGGCCTCAGGGACATTGGAGCTTTTCCCTAACCTGTAGGGTTGTGGTCAATGGATTGGGCACACTTTCCTTGGAGAGGGCAGGCACAATCTTTCGCTGTTTGGTCCAGAGGCCCTAGCCTGGATGTTGTGTGGGTCCAGGCTGTGGGCACAGAAGTCTGAATACACCAACTCAGCTTATGAGTGGCGCCTAGGGTATGGCAGGCCGGATGTACAGCCCGAGAGGGAGCTCCTGGGCCTCTGAAACAAGGGCGAGTGGGAGGCGTTCCTTCAGGCTTTTGTCTCTGGATGTTGTGTCCGGGATAGCCGTGGATTGGAGCGGTGGCCTCAGGTACTGTGGACGAGTATCCCTCTCTGGGGATTTGTCCCAGCTCCCAAGAGTTTGGGGTCATTTTGTGGGAAGGGTGGAGTCGTGTTGTCTGGCTCATGGGTCTCTCCAAGAAAGGGTTCCAGAGCAGAGCTCCAGGTACGGGCGGGGCGACTGGAAAATTCAAACCGTGGTGAGGATTGGGTGCATAGGGGCTTGGCAAGCCCCATATGTGGGCTCTTGGTCCAGGCCCTGACAGGCCTTTCTTTGACATGCGGCTCATGCTGAGGGTCACAGTGTGAATTTGTGCCCAAGCAAAACTCAAGTTTGGGCGTGGCATCAGGGGCCATGAAGATTTCTCCCAAACTGAAGGTGTGACTCCATGCCAATAGCAAGCATGACAGCCATGGGGAAGGAGGAGTTCTGTTTTGTGCTTGCTATACCCAGCTGTGTGGAGAATTGATATAATGTCTAGGTTCAGATATCTGAAAACCAAGGTTAGGATGAGGTGACGGCATAAGACCATGGCGTGTCCGAAGTGCTGGGTGTGCGGCCAGCTGTCTCCTTGTCTGTCTGGACGTCTGGCTTCAGGCTGTGTCAGGCAGAGCATGAGTGCCCAGAGCAGCCTATCCAGTTCGGGTACTGTCGAGGCCCGAGCAGGTTGATACTCATCTGGGTTTTCTGGAGAGCCCAACAGGGAAACGTTTTTCTTCCGTTGGGCCGACACTGGGCTGGGTTTTGTTTCTGGAGTTCCTAGTCCGGAGGGCTTGTTTGCCAGGAGTGTGAGGAAGGAAGTCTGAAAACACAAGCTAGCGTGAGGTTTGGGACCGAGGGCACGGCAGGCCCACTCTGCAGAGGATGAATCGAGATCTCCTGCACTGAGGTCATGTCAACTATGAGACGTGCCTCAGGCTAGCGTTCTTGTCCAGCATGGCCTCTTCCTGAAGGGTGTGGGGGCTTCATGAGGCCAGAAAGTTTTCCCTACGATGGGATTTGTGAACTGCTCCAAAACTGAAGGTTACCTTCTGCACGACAGTCGAGTCCTATTGGATGGTTCCAAGAGGCCCCATATGGAAAGACTCGAGAGCAGGTGTCTAAGCATGGATGCCTGGGAACGCCACCTCATATTCCCACTCTTTAGTCAGGACAAGGCAGGCTCAATCTGCGGGCTCCTGGGTGAGCTACCCAGAGGGGAGAGTTGAAATGGTCTCTCCTGAAGATGAGTCCTACTGTGGCTTGGTGGCCTGGGAGACCTTGGAATGTGGAGGTGGCTAAGGGACTCTGCAGGATTCTCCAACATGAGGTGTTTGACACGGCTCCAACAAGGAAACTTCCCATGTGGAGACGAGAGGAGTTCTGTTCCGTGCCTCAGGAAAGCCCCATACCCTGTTCTTCGAACCAAAGCCTCTGAGGAGTGACACCTGGAAACCAAAGCAAGAGTTGAGACTACGGCCTAAAGGCCTGTCCGGCTCAACCTTCTATCTCTGTTGACATCTGTGTGCATGCTTTCATGGATGTAGCTGCTCAGCTTGTGTCCGAATGCCCCTGTGAGTCCAGTGAGGCTCCCAGTAGTGGGATGTCCTCGGAGGCCTTGAGGTTTCTCATATTCTGGAGGTGTGTGGCCAAAGGAATGGACACAGTTTCCCAGGAGAGAGCAGGCACGGTCCTGTGGTATGGCTCCAGAGGACCCAGCCTAGAGGCTGTGTTTGCAAGGGCTGTGGGGACAGATGTCTGAAAAAGCAAACTTGGCTCAGCTAGGGGCCAATGTAATGGCAGGCCTGATCTCTAGTCCGTGAGGGGAGATCCTCTGGAAATCAAAGTAGTGCAAGTGGGAGGCAGTCACTCAGTTTTTTGTCTCTGGGTGTTGCGTTTACAGTGTCCGGTCAGGGTAGGGGTTGTCTCAGAGGCCGAGGAAGAGCCTTCCACTCGGGGGATTGTCCAAGCTCCCAAGTGTTTGTGTTCTTTCTGTGGGAATGAAGAGTACTGTTTTCTGCCACAGGGGACCCCCCAGGAGAGGGACTCTAGAGCACAGCAGTGGGTTCCCTCAACTGGAATACACACCATCTAGTTAGTCCTGGGTGCCTATGGGCATGGCAAGCCAATATGCGGGCTCTTGGTCCAGTCACTGAGAGGCGTTACTTGAATAAGGTACTCACGCTGAGGGTCACAATGTGTGTTTGTGCCCAAGGCGGCCCTCACGCTTGGGCGTGGCCTCATGGGCCATGCCGTTTTCTCCTACACTGAAGGTTTGACTCACTGCCAGCAGCAAGGTTTCTTGCCATGGGGAAGGAGGGGTTCTGACTTGTGCATCAGGTTCCCCCCAGTGCAGGGATTGGAGATAAGGTCTAGGTTCCGATGACTGAAAACCCAGTTTGGGAATGGATGGTGGCCTAAGGCAGTGGCGGGTCCAATGTGCTGGGTGTGCAGCCAGCTGTGTCGGTGTCTGTTGGAAGGTCTGGGCTCAGGCTATTTGCGACAGAGCATCACTGTTTAAGGTAGCCTATGCAATTGGGGTGTTGCCGAGGGCCACCAGTTTGATCCTCATTTGTGGATTCTGGGCAGCGCCATAGACAATGTTTTTCTTCTGGGAGGCAGGCACAGTGCTTCATTGTGGCCGAGAATTCCCAGTAGGGAGGGTTTGTGGGCCAGGAGTGTGAGAACGGAAGAATGAAATCACAAGCTAGTGTGAGGATTGGAGCCAAGGGCAGAGCAGGCCCACTCTGCAGAGGCTGAATCAAAATCTCCTGCATCTGAAGTCAGGCTGAGGATCAGACGTTGGCTGAGGCTGCAGTATGTGTCCATGATGGCACCTTCATGAAGTGGGGGCCTCATTAGGCCAAGGAAGTTTTCCCACGCTGAGTTTGGAGGTTGCCCCAAACCACAAGGTTTCCTTCTGCGGGACATTCGAGTCCTGTTGCATGGCTCCAGGACATACCATATGGAAGGACTGGAGAGCAGGGTTCGAAGGATGGATCCCTGTACTGCATGCCTCGCATTCCCATTGGCTATTAGCGACAAGATATGTTTGATCTGCTGCCTCTGGAACACGCGACCCAGGGGGCTGAGATGAAATGGCCTCTCCTGAGGATGCGTCATAATGTGCGTTTGGGTCCATGGAGACCTTGGAATGTGCTGGTTGTTCAGTGGCCCTGCGGAACTCTCCTACCTGAAGTGTTTGATACATCCCAGTAAGAAAGCTGCCCATGTGGAGATGAGAGAGGTTTGGTTTGGTGCCTCAGAAAATCCCCATGTGCTGGTCTACGAAAACAGTCCTCTGAGAACGGAAACATGGAAACCAAAGCTAAGGTTCAGATTAGGGCCTGGGGGCCTGTCCATTTCAACCTTCTGTCTCTGGGAACACTGTCTGAGAGTCTAAGTGGAGATAGTTGCTCCGCTGGTGTCAGAGAGCCCCTCTTAGTCCAGGGTGGCCTATACTATTGATGGCCTCAGGGACCTTGGAGCTTTTCCCTAACCTGTAGGGTTGTGGTCAATGGATTGGGCACACTTTCCTTGGAGAGGGCAGGCACAATCTTTCGCTGTTTGGTCCAGAGGCCCTAGCCTGGATGTTGTGTGGGTCCAGGCTGTGGGCACAGAAGTCTGAATACACCAACTCAGCTTATGATTGGCCCCTAGGGTATGGCAGGCCGGATGTACAGCCCGAGAGGGAGCTCCTGGGCCTCTGAAACAAGGGCGAGTGGGAGGCGTTCCTTCAGGCTTTTGTCTCTGGATGTTTTGTCCGGGATAGCCGTGGATTGGAGCGGTGGCCTCAGGTACTGTGGACGAGTATCCCTCTCTGGGGATTTGTCCCAGCTCCCAAGAGTTTGGGGTCATTTTATGGGAAGGGTGGAGTCGTGTTGTCTGGCTCATGGGTCTCTCCAAGAAAGGGATTCCAGAGCAGAGCTCCAGGTACGGGCGGGGCGACTGGAAATTTCAAACCGTGGTGAGGATTGGGTGCATAGGGGCTTGGCAAGCCCCATATGTGGGCTCTTGGTCCAGGCCCTGACAGGCCTTTCTTTGACATGGGGCTCATGCTGAGGGTCACAGTGTGAATTTGTGCCCAAGCAGCACTCAAGTTTGGGCGTGGCTTCAGGGGCCATGAAGTTTTCTCCCACCCTGAAGGTGTGACTCCATGCCAAGAGCAAGCTTGACAGCCATGGGGAAGGAGGAGTTCTGTTTTGTGCTTGATATACCCAGCTGTGTGGAGAATTGATATAATGTCTAGGTTCAGATATTTGAAAACCAAGGTTAGGATGAGGTGACGGCATAAGACCATGGCGTGTCCGAAGTGCTGGGTGTGCGGCCAGCTGTCTCCTTGTCTGTCTGGACGTCTGGCTTCAGGCTGTGTCAGGCAGAGCATGAGTGCCCAGAGCAGCCTATCCAGTTCGGGTACCGTCGAGGACCGAGCAGGTTGATCCTCATCTGGGTTTTCTGGAGAGCCCCACAGGGAAACGTTTTTCTTCCGTTGGGCAGACACTGGGCTGGGTTTTGGTTCCGGAGTTCCTAGTCCGGAGGGCTTGTTTGCCAGGGGTGTGAGGAAGGAAGTCTGAAAACACAAGCTAGCGTGAGGTTTGGGACCGAGGGCACGGCAGGCGCACTCTGCAGAGGCTGAATCGAGATCTCCTGCACTGAGGTCATGTCAACTATGAGACGTGCCTCAGGCTAGAGTTCTTGTCCAGCATGGCCTCTTCCTGAAGGGTGTGGGGGCTACATGAGGCCAGAAAGTTTTGCCTACGATGGGATTTGTGAACTGCTCCAAAACTGAAGGTTACCTTCTGCACGACAGTCGAGTCCTATTGGATGGTTCCAAGAGGCCCCATATGGAAAGACTCGAGAGCAGATGTCTAAGCATGGATGCCTGGGAACGCCACCTCATATTCCCACTCTTTAGTCAGGACAAGGCAGGCTCAATCTGCGGGCTCCTGGGTGAGCTACCCAGAGTGGAGAGTTGAAATGGACTCTCCTGAAGATGAGTCCTACTGTGGCTTGGTGGCCTGGGAGACCTTGGAATGTGGAGGTGGCTCAGGGACTCTGCAGGATTCTCCAACATGAGGTGTTTGACACGGCTCCAACAAGGAAACTTCCCATGTGGAGACGAGAGGAGTTCTGTTCCGTGCCTCAGGAAAGCCCCATACCCTGTTCTTCGAACCAAAGCCTCTGAGGAGTGACACCTGGAAACCAAAGCAAGAGTTGAGACTACGGCCTAAAGGCCTGTCCGGCTCAACCTTCTATCTCTGTTGACATCTGTGTGCATGCATTCATGGATGTAGCTGCTCAGCTTGTGTCCGAATGCCCCTGTGAGTCCAGTGAGGCTCCCAGGAGTGGGATGTCCTCGGAGGCTTTGAGGTTTCTCATATTCTGGAGGTGTGTGGCCAAAGGAATGGACACAGTTTCCCAGGAGAGAGCAGGCACGGTCCTGTGCTATGGCTCCAGAGGACCCAGCCTAGAGGCTGTGTTTGCCAGGGCTGTGGGGACAGATGTCTGAAAAAGCAAACTTGGCTCAGCTAGGGGCCAATGTAATGGCAGGCCTGATCTCTAGTCCGTGAGGGGAGATCCTCTGGAAATCAAAGTAGGGCAAGTGGGAGGCAGTCACTCAGGATTTTGTCTCTGGGTGTTGCGTTTACAGTGTCCGGTCAGGGTAGGGGTTGTCTCAGAGGCCGAGTAATAGCCTTCCTCTCGGGGGATTGTCCAAGCTCCCAAGTGTCTGTGTTCATTCTGTGGGAATGAAGAGTACTGTTTTCTGCCACAGGGGACCCCCCAGGAGTGGGACTCTAGAGCACAGCAGTGGGTTCCCTCAACTGGAATACACACCATCTAGTTAGTCCTGGGTGCCTATGGGCATGGCAAGCCAATATGCGGGCTCTTGGTCCAGTCACTGAGAGGCGTTACTTGAATAAGGTACTCACGCTGAGGGTCACAATGTGTGTTTGTGCCCAAGGCGGCCCTCACGCTTGGGCGTGGCCTCA